>NC_022014.1:42922723-42933872 GCF_000317375.1 Microtus ochrogaster
CTCTCTCTCTCTTTCTCTCTCTCTCCACACACACACACACACACACACACACACACACACCACACACACACACACACGTCTCTCCTTGCTGAATGCTCTCAACTCAGAGTCTGGAAGAAAAGAGCATGCTTCTTGGTGGCTATGAGGCTGTGCCTCACCTGACCTCTTCCCTAAGGATCGCTGACGCTGTTGAGAAAGGTTCTTTCCTCTTTATCAAATCACTGGCCTCGGAGAGATGGCCCCAGAGACCATCGCCACCCGCCGGGTGCTGAAATGTGTTATCATTAAGCTCAACATGTTATTTAGTTAATTAAATGTCATGCTTTTGATGGCATTAATTAGATCCACTGCTGACTCCTCAGAAAACAAAACCAAAACAAAATGAAAACATCACCCCAGACTCAGAGAGATGCAATGGAGCCAAAATAACACTCTGCTAACTCCTTCTCTCCTCCAGGACAGAATTCACCCAAATAGTGAAATAAAGAGCCTGAAACAAAGAGCTCTGTGAGCTTAGTGAGGTTCCTTTCCTTTGTGGGATGATATTGCTGATGTCCCTAGTGTTTTACAATATTTAATGTTTCTATAAATAAAGGCACAGCTGCCTCTAACATGAATATATTTGGTGTAATAGTTAAGAGCTTTTTGCACACTCGGTTGTGTTTCCTTCCTTCCGAGGAGCCAAACACCCAGAGCTGCAGAATCTCAGCAATGACCAAGAATGGGGGTGAACAGGTGGTTAGAGGGCCACTACCAGGCTGAAGAAAAGGCACCATCCAGATGCAAATGGAGGTCACTGCAGCTCAACCGTTTCCTGTCAACTGAAACTCTCCCCCCAGGAAGGAGGAGAGACATTCATAAGATTCAGGAAGTCACTGAACACTCACAAGACTAAAGACAGTAACAACCGTGGGCAAATGAGACCATTCAGCTGAGCTGTCTACAGTCATGCACCAAGGCTCCAGTGATGCAGCAGTCCCAAGTCACCACCCATGACGGATAGGGCTCAGGGCGATGTAGATGGTATGCTCAGTAACCCTAATAAACTGTCTAGGTGGGGTGGTGGCTTTAGGTTTGCTGTCAGTGTCCTGTCTGGGGTAAACAGACGTTTGTGTCTCCTTGGGAAGTCACATGACTGAAGCAGAATCCAGTAGGTGGAAGCTAAGTATGGGGATGTATCCAATAATACCAGCATTCAGGATGTTAAGAAAGGAGAATCGTGAGTTCAAGGCTGGACCTGTCTCTTAGTCACACAGTGAGTTTGATGCTGACCTGAGCTACATTAGACCTTCTCAAACAACCAAAACCAGAAAACAACAACACACACACAACCAGCAAATACTATTTGTGCTAAAAATGTGGTTCAGTGATAGAGTGATTGCCTGATGTCCTAATTTCCTTTCTGTTGCTGTGTTGAACACTAAGATCCATAGAAACTTAGAGAGATATCTTAGTTACTTCCATTGCTGTGCCAAGACATTATGACCAAAGAAACTTGCAGAAGAAAGAGTTATTGGGGGATTACAGTTTCAGAAGGTTAAAGTCTATGGTTATCAAGGCAGAAGCATGGCAACAGGCAGGGAAGTGTGACACTGGAGAAGCAGCTGAGAGCTTACATCCTAACCAATAGGCACGAGGCAGAGAGAGAGCTAACTGAGAATGGTAGTAGGGCTTTAAAAACCTCAAAGCCCACCCCCTTAGTGACACAGGGGAGTAGTGACACACCTCCTCCAATAAGATCATATCTCCTAATCCTTCCCAAACAATTTCACCATCTGGGAACCAACTATTCTAAGGTATGAGCCTATGATGTCCGTCTTCATCCAAACCATCAGGGAGGGAAGGAAAGGGTTTGTTTAAACTTATAAGTCCATCATCAGGAGAAGTTATGGCAAGAAACCAAAGTGGGAACCCGGAGGCAGGAACTGAAGCAGTTGCTAAGGAGGAATGTTGCCTACTGGCTTGCTCTTCCTGGGTTGCTCAGCCTGCTTTCTTGTACAACCCAGGACCACCTGACCAGTGATGTCACTGTTCACAGTGGATCTGGTCCCTCCCACAGCAATCATTCATCAAGAAAATGCCTTATGTAGTTGCCTACAGGCCGGTCTGATATAGACAATTCCTCAATTAATATTCCCTCCTGCCAAATATGCCTAGGTTTGTATCAAGTTGACAGAAACCAACCAGCACACCTAACAGGCACCAAATTCTGAGATCAATTCCCAGCATGAGAAACAAACAACACTGTAATCATAGACGAAACGCTCTAATTGAGCAGTCTGCCATGGTCCTGGATTCCAGAATCTAGAGAGCAGATCTCTGGGTGAGAATGATCCAAGGCTCTCTCATGATGCTGGTGAACTTGGGCAAGCCACTTTTAATCTCTGAGCCTTGGTTCCTTTAGTTATTACTGAAAGGGATCAAGAATCCTCTAAATGCTCAGCCTCCAAGACCTGATGCCTGGGGACCAAAGCAAAGTAAAATCCTGGTAGTGTGATCTAGAACCCAGATGGGAAGTCAAAGAAGACAGTATCTTAGCAGTGTTATAATCTAGTGGAGCTTTCTCTGGTAGTATGAGCAGGAGCCAGTGACACTTCGGCCCAGAGCAGGCTGTATACCTAAACTGTCCAGCCCCTGGCTCACAGGAGACAGGATCAGGACCTCGGACAGTGATTAGTACCCTGTGACTCTGCATCCACCTGCTCTGTCCTCACAACCCAGCCTATCAATGGATTCCTTTGGTCTTGCCTTGGCTTCTTTACCAGGGTCAAAGTCTAGTTAAAGGCAAGTAGGAATTTCCAGAAGGGTCTCAGTCCCTAAAATATAGGTTCGATTCAGCAGTCAGAGGCATCAAAATGTGGAAGAAAAGTATTCAGTGGCCAGGGATGTTGCTCAGTGGCAAAGTGTTTTTCTAGCTTTTATAAAGCCCCATTTCAAGCCCCAGTAAATCTCCTTGTAGAAAAGAAAAGTATTCGGCTAAGACCTAGAATCTGGGATTAACACTATACTATGGTCATGAGCGTCAATGTAATCTCCCATATAATTAGTGGGAAGACTAATTTCAGCCCTAGTACATAGTATTTCGTAGTTCTTATAGACTGCACACTTTGTTTCTCGGGGCTCTCAGGCTACTGAGAGGTTCTGGATTTTCAGCTTTTCCTCAAAGTGTGAGCCTTCTTAAAACTCTGGCTGCATCCACAAGGTCTTGACACGGTGTGTGATCTATCAGTACTCCACATTAGGAATGACAATGGCACACAGTGGGTATCACAGAAGAGTGTCACCATCCTAACATCTCATGTGCCGATTGCAGCAATTTTGGCTTCTGCCTTGGATGAAAAATGCAAGATGGCTTGTATTGCCCACCAGGTGTGAAAATATTAGTAAGCTCCAGGATCCAGCCATGTCTGAAAGTCTAGACACTATGGGCTTTCCAGTTATGTGACTCAGTTGCTTCCTGCTTTAAACTTTCATGGACTTTAAACTTTCTGATTTTGATTAATACTATAGTGTCCTGTGTCTGTCACTTGTACCTGAAAGTGTCCTGAGAATATCCAATCTGTATGAGATACAAGATTGATGTGCATAGTATACAATAAAAGTGGATTTTGATGTCTCTATATGATTTCTTTTCCATAGGTCAAGAAGGGGAAATTGTAAAGTCAGGATGATGCTAATGTCAAGGGCTGCCAGCCTGAGCTGTGGAGCTGTGCTGAATGCCCTTTGGCCAGGCATGCTGAGCATTCTAACCAGCATGCAGTTTGCTCCTAGGACACAGAACAGACCAAACAGAAGTCTCTGCCTCCTGTGGTGCAGCGATGGGCAGGCAGCAGGTTCTGAGCAGTACTTAGGCAAGGCAATGGGACAGAAATTCACTGAATTCTTCACTATCTGCCAGAAACACCCTGGCATCCATTCTTACAATCACCCTTCAAAGATCCCCACACACCCAAACATTCATGTTCAAAGTCAGAGAGGTTAAATAAGTAGTTCCTTCAGTAACAATTGGTCACTAGGGTCAACAAGATGGCCCAGTCTATAAAGAACTCACTTTGTAAGTATTGAGGACCTGGGTTCTAAATTCAAGAGACCAACTCAAAATCAGGCCACAGTAGCACATACCTGTGATCCCAGAGCTGGTGAGATGGGAGTGAAGATGGGCAGATCCTTGGAAGCTCCTGGGCCACCCAGCCTGGACTATGCACTGATGTTCCTGACCAATGAGAAACTCTCTCTCAAGCAAAGAAAGGGAAGGCACCAGAAAAATGACAGCCAAAGTTGTCCTCTAACTTCCATACATTTCCTGTGCATGTGTGCACACCCACCTGCATGAGTACATGCACACATGATAGACAGATAGATAATAGATGATAGATAGATAGATAGATAGATAGATAGATAGATAGATAGATAGATAGATAGATAGATAGATAGATAGAAAAATGATAGAATCTTCTGAGCTCAAATCAAGTGTTACTTCCACCAATCACTCCATCAAGTAGAATTTCCATATGTATGTATGCATGTATGTGTGTATATAGTGTACATACGTGTATATATGTATATATAGTGAGTGCTTTATACCAAGACTCAGCCCTCAACCTGCAAGAGTCTCAGTAAGGTATTGGTGCCATGAAAAGAGCTTTGAATGGAATCAGTCCAGACCTGAGGGTGGGCAGCTGCTTCAGGAGGTTGCTCCTGTTTCTAGAGGGTTAGACTTCAGAGACGAGTGACAGTCAGACGCTGCCTATCCCTAACTGGAAATCCCCTGGATCTTCTCTGGAAGCCTTCATTTCCTTCTTCATTGTTTCTTTGTGCAGCTCTAAAAATCAGCCTTAGAATCCTCAAGCCACTAAACCACAGTGCTAGAAATCAAATTCATTCCTGTTTAGCTTTAGAGCCAAGACTTCTGACAAGGCCCTGGGGATTTTCCCTCCTGTTTTCCACTTCTCTGGACCTTTCTATGCCCCCACTATCCCACCCACAGTTTACTTGGTAGGCTAATTTTAACTTGTTTTAAGTAATAAACCTCCACTTTAAACTATTAGAAGAGGAGACCTCATATTGGTATAAAAATGAAGGGAAGCGGGTCACTTGCCATGAAATAGCAAAGTCCAAAGTAAACACAAGGCCATCAAGCAGAAGTCAGTAGCTATAAGAGACCTGGTTCTGGATGTTTCTGATCCTAAGACTTGTTCTGCCTTTGTTTGGTGGTGGCGCACGCCTTTAATCCCAGCACTCGGGAGGCAGAGGCAGGCGGATCTCTGGGAGTTCGAGTCCAGCCTGGTCTACAAGAGCTAGTTCCAGGGCAGGCTCCAAAACCACAGAGAAACCCTGTCTCGAAAAAACCAAAAAAAAAAAAAAAAAAAAAAAGAAATGGAGAGTTATTCTGAGGCTTTAAAAAGCATATGAGCACAGCTAGGGAGGTGGCTCAGATGGCAAAGTGTTTGCCTTGCAAGCATGAATACCCAAGTTCAATCCCCAGAACCCACGTTAAAAAGACTGACTTGGTAGTTCATGCTTATAATGCCAGCACTGGGGAGGCAGGAGCAGGTGTCTCTTTAGGGTTCACCAGCCAGCCAGTCTAGCCTCCTTGCTGAACTGCAAGCCAGTGAGAGACTCTGCCTTAAAACGTGAGGTAGATGGCACCCGAAGGGAAACAACCAAGGTTAACTTCACACCACCTTTTGCATGTGCACAGGCACATGATCATGTACACAATACACATAAACACACACACAGCGTGTTAACATGGGGTCTTTCCTGACAGCTTCAGGTGTATTGAAGGAGACTTGAAGATGAGGAACCTTTCCCATAGCATAGGTCCGACATCATTCAAGCCCTCATCTTAGTCACCCAGAATCCTGGTATCAACAGAGATGTGTGTTGCACAGTGGGCCGTGTTGGCTTAGCCTCCCTCCTGGCTGAGACTGGCCTGCCATCTCCCTGTGTCTGCGTCTGTGAGGATATTACCTAATCCCAAGATCTTTCCTTCCTTCCTTGAATGTCCCTCTGGAGACACCTCTCATGCAGAGTTCTTATTTCATTAAGCTGGATTCCCAAACAAGCAGAGAGACTGTCCTTAGCTGTCAGCTCCCCAGACTGCAAGGCAGACTAGGAAATATCCACATTGACAGTGGATTCAAAGGCTTGACAGTGGAAGACGCCCCATGAACATTCAATTAGACCTTGCCCTGTGGAAGGCTATGACTTTATGGTGATCCACTCAAGGCTGAGTCTCCAAAAGATGAACTTGGATGAAAAGCTTTCTTTTTTTTTTTCCTGTCATTTTCTCTGAGACAAGGTTGTGAGCACATAACGAACCCCCAAACTGAAATCTTCATAGACTGGGAAGACGATTCAGTGGCTGAAGAGCTTGCCATGCCAGCATGAGGATACAAGTTGGGATCCACCGCACCCACATAAGAAGCTGAGCAGTGCATATCTGCAATCCCAGCACTGAGAGGCAAAAACAGGAGGATCCTGGGGGTTCACTGGCTAGAAGGCTAGACTCAGGGAGCTCCAGGTTCAATGAGAGACCTTGCCCCCCAAATAAAGTGGAGAGCAATTAAGAAAACATGGAACAATGTTCTCTGAACTCCAAATATGTATGCTGGGGCATGAACACACACACAGAGAGAGAGAGAGAGAGAGAGAGAGAGAGAGAGAGAGAGAGAGAGAGAGAGAGAGAATACATGCTTGAGGAACACATAGCTATGCACATGCTTTAGCTGCTGGAAAGTCCCCCTGGAGATCGAATCATCTAGCAAACAAGTTCCTGGAAAGATTCTTATCTGACCAATGTGTTGCCATCCAGGTTAGTCGCATCAGACTCTACAAGTGAGGAAGGATGGGGAAGAAGAGGCAGAGCTCAAGGCTGGGGAGGAGCTGCTCTGCCAGTGGCAACACAACCTGAATATTAAGCATCTCCTCAGGGAAGGTTGCTGTTTTGTTCAGCTGATATTATTAAACCTCTCAAACATAAAGGTATGGAGAGAGACTGGCAGACTGCACCCCCTCTGCAGCTCGGATAAGCTGTAGATAAATACCCCAGGCTCTGTGGCACGGATCCAGCCAGAGCCCAAACTTCCCAGTTTTTGCACTCCACCCAGCACTAAGTAATTATCCTTGGACATATTTACTGCTTATCTGTTTTCAAATTTTAATGACAGAGGCTGCACTGTACTCTCTGGGATTCAAGGCATGGGCCAAAGCTCTCTAGATGCACTCACTCTATTAAACTCACCCCTGCACAGAGTGGCTCTGTTGTCGGGGTTTCTGTCCTCCCACCAGGTCCCACAGCAGTTTAGCCCCAAAGAAATTACACAGAGGTTTATATTAATGATAAACTTATTGGCCCATTAGCTCAGGCTTCTTATTAACTCTTATAAATTATATTAACCCATTATCTATGTTAGCCACGTGGCTCTGTACCTTTTTCAGTGGGGCAATCACATCTTCCTTCTTCTGTGGTTGGGAGAGGACTGGGGAGGAATGGGCTTCCTCCTTCCCAGAATTCTCCTGTTCTCATTGACCTACCTCTACTTCCTGTCTGGTTGTCCCGCCTATACTTCCTGCCTGGCTACTGGCCAATCAGTGTTTATTTAAAACATAATTGACAGAATATAGACAATTGTCCCACACCATGGCAAATATCACCCCCTTCCTAGCTTTTTCTGTGAAGGTTACAAAGTGCTCCTTCTTTTTTAATTTTTTTAAGTTTTTTGTTTATTTATTTTAGTGTTTTGAGACAGGGTTTCTCTGAGCAGCCCTGGTGTCTTAATTGGTAAAGTTCAACCCTCCTTGGTTACAGGTTCTGTGAATTCCCTCTGCTACCCCCCTCCCTTCCTCTCAGAGAACCATCCACATCTCTTAGAAAGGTGAAGGTAAATGAGGGCCTGCTCTCTTGGGCTTCCTGAGCTTTCTGAAGCATTCTCCACCCATGACTGCCTAGGTCAACATGCCCATCACTCTTCAAGATCACCTTCAACAGCAATGCCTGGGCTGGGCAAAGAACAGTCAGTAGAAGCCAGGGACTGGGTTACAGTAGCCCATGGTCCTCACGACTACAGCTCTGTGGCCAGTACAGAGATCCCAATGAATGCTGCCAGAGAGGCTGATTGTCAAAACCTTCAACCTGGGAGGCCCACCTGTTCATCTCTCTATCAGAGACACTCCACTGGGAAGGACTGTACATGAGCCTGGCAGTCTTCATCTCCCAGGGACACATGGCCCGAGTGCTGGTCAGACTCCCCCACCCCCTCATAGAAAGGCATAGTGGCAGCTATGCTCCAGAGCATCCCAGGAGTCCACAGATTCATCATGGTGACCTGCTTCTGGTCACCATTAGGAGGAGGGTTGGTTTTTCCCCAAAGACTGGCTATTAGCTATGATGAGCTGCAAGAACTCTGGAAAGTCCCTGATCTCCTAAACATCCCCATAACCAATGTCACAGCACTGATAAGTCAGGTTACAGCTGCCTAAACAAGACTTGAACAAATCCGATAACAATAGACCTGCTAACATGGAAGGGGAAATCTCATAGGGCCCCACCCCTAGACAAAGAACTACAGATAATTAAGGAATGCTGAGAATGAGAATAGGTTATCAATGCCAAATGGTCAGCCCTGAAATCATACATATACAAGTAACACTGAACAGTCTTTGTGTGTGTTGTGTGTGCGTGCATGCGTGTATGTGTGTGTGTAACAATAATAACTGAAGAAAAGAGACCATGAATCTGTAAATTTGGGAAGGAGTGGAAGAAGATATGGGAGGTGTCAGAGGAAGGAAAGGGGAAATATGATGTAATTATATTTTAGTTTTAAAAACACAACAAATGTATTAGGGTTCTACTGAGGAAAAGAAATGATAGAATATAAATATTCATATATATGAATGTATAATATATATTCTTATAAATTATATATAAGGCTTTATATATGGTACAGCTAGTTCAACAATGGCTGTCTACTAAAAGATGGTTCAAGAATTCAGTAGCTGTTTAATCCATGAGGCTAAATATTTCAGTTGGTCTTCAGTATACTCTAGAATGCCAAGGAAATAGGCTCTAATGTCAGTGAAGGAGTGGACTTTGCCAGGGAGAGTGAGAGCAAGCAGGCAAAGAAAGCAAGCCCCCTTCTTTCATGCTCTTTATAGAGGCTCTCAACAAAAGGTGCGACCCAAATTAAAGGTGGAACTTCCCACCTCAAAAGATCCAGATAAAGGTAGATTTTCCCACCGCAAATGATCCAGATTAAAAGTGGATCTTCCCACTTCAAATGATTAAGTTGAAGGCCCGCCCACCACCTTGCTGCAAAGGCAGAAATTCTGTGATGGTGAGAAGGGAGAGACAGAGAAGCAGAGTGGTGTGTGCACTGTAGAGAGAGGCAGAACCAGAGATGTGACAGCAGTGAGGACTAGGGTGTGAGTGGCCTACACTGCCATCTGAGCCCATGCTGATATCCAGATCCATGCTACTGCCAAAAGTCACATCTGGGGCCAAGGCCCCGCTGCAGCCAGGGTCTGTGTTGATATCCATGGCCCATGTTTTAACTGTTAAAAACTATTAAATCATGTGGATGTCCATGATTTGGGCTGCCACCTGAAGCCATATTGCTGTCTGAAGGCTATGCTGCCACTAGATGCCACTGAGTGGCCTGCTCTGCCACTTGGCACTGGTGATGTTGAGTTCATGCTGTCACCAAGGGTCCTGTCTGGGTCTGAGGTCCTACTGTAGCTGGAGAGTGTGTTAATGTCCATGGGTCATGCTTCCCTGCCCCTCCCCCCACCACTGTAAGGATGTAAGAGGTCTGCACTGCCACCTGGGGGCCAGGTTGGAGTGTGTGGTTCAGGCTGCCTCAGAGGGCCTTGTCTGGGTCAGTGGTCCTACTGCAGCTGAGGGTCATGTTTATGGTCTCTGCTGTCACTGGAAACCATGTGGAAGGAAGTCTATGATCCATGCTCCTGCTGACTATAAAAGACAAGGAAGCTACTTTTGCAGTGGTGTCAATGGCTGCAGATGCACAGACGAGAAAGAGGGACATGGAAGGCTTTGTGACAACCCCTATCCCCATGCACACCTCTCAAAAACACAACAGCTTAAACAGGAAGTCACCAAAGAACTCTGAAAGAGTGCTATAAGGATGTTGGAGTGTCGCTCTCTGCAATTGATGGCTTCTGACAGGAGTGTGGGAGAGGAAGGACTCAGTTCTATCTAAGGGCAGGGCACTGAGAGTTTGACCAAGCCCAGAGAAGATATAGATAACACAAGTTGGATTTGTTTTAATTTTATTTTTATTTTTTTTGGGGGGAAGGGATGTCACAAGGGTGGGAGAATGACATAGAAGGGCTGGGAAATGAGTGTGATCCGGTGCATGATGTGCAATTCCCAAGGGATCAATAAAAACATTTTTTCAAAAAAAAAAAAGAATTGCCAGGTGGTAGGGGTGCACACCTCTAATCCCAGCACTTGGGAGGCAGAGGCAATCAGATCTCTGTGAGTTCAAGACCAACCTGGTCTATAAAGTGAGTTCCAGGACAGGCTCCAAAGCTACACAGAGAGACCCTGTCCCAAAAAAAAAAAAAAAAAAACCAAAACAAAAACCAAAAAAAAAAATATTATTATTTAATTAAGAAATAAATCCCTCATAGGTGTACCCAGATGCTTGAGTTTTAGTTAATTCCAGATGTAGTCAAACTGACAACCAAGAATGACCATCATAGCAAATTTCTCAGAAAAAAAAAATATCTTAAAAAAATAAAAAAAATCAACAAATAGATTTTTTTTTTTAGAAAACATGCATGAAGATATTAAACAACAACAAAGCCGAGCAGGTGATGCTTGTGGCGACAGGGAGGACAGAGGTTTTAAGGAGAGTCAGAGGCTGAGGGCTGCGGACTGCGAGACAGCTCCCTGAGTAAAATGCTTGCTGCGCACATGAGAGGGTATGAGTCGGGACCCCTAGATCCCATTGAGAGCTTGGCACAGTAGCGCATGTCTGTAATTCCCAGGGTTCCTATTCAAGATGGGATGCAGAGATGGGAGAATCTCAGGGGTCTGAAGGCCAGCTATCCTGTAATGCACAGCTGAAAATAATAAAAGATCCTGTCTCACATCCATTGACAGCCAACATGGACTGGACACACA
>NC_022014.1:42933972-42943218 GCF_000317375.1 Microtus ochrogaster
AGAGAGAGAGAGAGAGAGAGAGAGAGAGAGAGAGAGAGAGAGAGAGATTTTAAATTGGGAACTAGATAACCATTGAGGCCTGACTGTACAAGGCATGTATTTCATCTCAAGTCTATAATTCATTCAGGCAATAGGGATCCATTAAATACTTGGGAGTGCAGGAACGGCACAATCAAGACTGTGCTTTGGGGATGGGAATCTGGCAACTGCACAGAACTGTGAGCCGAGGCTGGAGGCGAGAGCACAGGCGGGAGGCTACATTATTGCCTCTCCCAGGGTGCGGTAACAAGCCGCTGATTTAAGGTTGTCCGGTCCTCCTCCTGCAACTGAGAGCCAAGAAAGGCTCTAGGTGCGAGAATGTTTCAGATTTTTCCTTCCCAGGAAAAATAGGCCAAAAGTCAATACCAAGAACTAGAAAGGGTCTGAGAGCTTGGAAACAACTCAGCCACTGCCCCCAGATGCCGAAAGGATACAAGAGACCCCCTTATCCAGAGACAGAAGGCTCCATTCTTAGCACTCAGAGGCAGCTGCTTTGTAGAGGCCTTTCCCTTGACCTTGAGTCTCACATGGGAGAACTCAGAGAAACATCCAGGTGGCTGTGGTGTCACCAAAGAGCTCTAAACCATGGAAACTTCATTTTCCTCATGAAGATACTAGGTAAGACATGCATTCATTTTCCATCTTACACCAAGATCAAAAACACTGATGACAATTTATCCTGAAGGGGTTGTGGGGAAAAGGGAACACTTCTGCATTGCCGGTGGAATGCAAGCTGATACAACCCCTTTGGATGTCAGTGTGGCGATTTCTCAGAAAATTAGGAAACAGTCTTCCTCAAGACCCAGTAATACCACTTTTGGGTATATACCCAAAGGATGCTCAATCATGCTACAAGGACATGTGCTCAACTACATTCATAGCAGCATTGTTTGCCATAGCCAGAACCTGGAAACAACCTAAATGCCCCTCGATCAAAAAATGGATAAGGAAAATGTGCTACACTTATACAATGGAGTACTACACAGCAGAAAAAAATAATGACATCTTAAATTTTGCAGGAAAAAGGATGAAGCTAGAAAACATTATTTTGAGTGAGGTAACCCAGACATAGAAAAACAATTATCACATGTACTCACTCATAGGTGTTTTTTAAACATAAAGCAAAGAAAACCAGCCTACAAAAAAGTGCTGCTATGAACATAGTTGAGCATGTCTTACCTAGTATTTCAATAAAAATCAATAAAAAGAAACTGCTTATAATTAACTTTTAAACAATAACTCAAAAAAATAAATCAACATTCTCTCTGAAAAGAAAGAAGGAAGGAAAGAAAGAAAAAAGAAAGAAAGAAAGAAAGAAAGAAAGAAAGAAAGAAAGAAAGAAAGAAAGACAGACAGACAGACCAGGGCTGTGGGATGTCTCCTGAGGAAAGTGAAGCCATGGAATGGAGATGGCTCAAGAGAAAAACTATGTGTGCCTCGGGCAGCATGACTGATGCATTGACCCATGCAGTCCCTCTGGTATATAGAAAATGCTACCTCAAACTCCGGAGGCCAGATGTAGACATTCAAGGTTTAGTGCACACCCTGCTGGATTTCAGTCTTGTTTTGACCCAAGCCATCCTTCTACCCCTCCCTTTGGGAATGGGAGTATTTACTCTGGGCTACTGGGGAGAGAGAGAGAGAGAGAGAGAGACAGAGACAGAGACAGAGACAGAGACAGAGACAGAGACACAGAGACAGACAGAGAGCGAGAGAGAGAGACAGAGAGAGACAGAGAAAGAGAGAGAGAAAGAGAGAGACAGAGACAGACAGAGAGAATGAATGTATATTTGCCATATATTAGAGAAATTTGCTTTTTAGTTATTATTTTACAGGGCTCACAGTTAAGATACTACTTTGAGGATAAAGAGGAGACATGGGGGTTTTGAGGAATGTTAGATATGAAGGCTTAGGAAATTCAAAATTAAGCTCACTTTGCATTATGAGACATCTACCAGGCAGGGCAGACAAA
This sequence comes from Microtus ochrogaster, assembly GCF_000317375.1. NCBI lineage: Eukaryota > Metazoa > Chordata > Mammalia > Rodentia > Cricetidae > Microtus > Microtus ochrogaster. The sequence goes on from NC_022014.1 coordinate 42,935,984, forward strand.
GGAAGGTGTGGTTTAAAGTGATATATATGGGTGTCAACAGGGCATGGACTTGGATTGGTCAAACTTCATTGTCAATTTGATTGGGTTTGAATCACCTAGGAGACACACCCGAACAATATCCACTGGAGAATTTCTGGAGGTTTGATTGAGAAAGGAAGACCCGCTCTGAATGTGAGTGGCACTCTCTCATGAGCCGGGGTTCTAGACTGAGTTAAAAGGAGAAAGCAAGCTGAGTATTAGTGTTCTTCTTGGCTTCCTGACTGTGAGTACCATGTGATCAACCATCTCATGCCCTGACACCACAGTGATCCCATGCCTTCTTCGCCATGACAGACTATACGCTCAGAGTATGAGCTAAAATAAATTCTCCCATCCTTACACTGCTTTTATAGGCTATTTTGTCGAGCAGTGAGAAAGGAGATCAATGCAATAGTTCAAGATGGAGCTGTCGCGTCTTTTGCTCAAGAGATGTGCCTGTGTGAGTATAAGGACACATGAGAACCATGTCGACAGTCTTCCTGGATGGACACGGTGCTCCCTGTTCTCTTCATGACCAGACAGCGTCCATCTGATGATGGCCATCTGCGCAGGCTTTGGCAAGGCCACACAGGTGCTAAGGAACAAAAAAGGCTTTTTCTTCTTTGCTTCATTGCAAACCACCAAAAAGCAAGTAATTAGTAGCATGGGCTGATACCACCAGTGCGTGGGAGCAGAAATGCGCCCACCTTTGGTGAGCATTTTATTAGGTAATTTTTTCTTTTCTTGATGAAGATGAAATTCGGGTTTACAAGTTACCAATCCCAGGGAGCCCTTCAGGGAGGCTGCCCTCCCTTTGGATGCCACGGAGCTGTTATACGGTGCATATTTTTATCCTCCCATAAGGCTCGACTGCTGAAGAAGATGGTTTGTCATGGCTGCGTAAACACTGTTTCCACTTCCCAGGGTGACAGAGGAGGAGGGAGGGGACTCAGAACGGCTCAGCATTTCCACTTACTGATCACCTTTATCTGAGGCAGCCAATGAATGCTCTACCTGAGACATCTTCATTTCCTCCCAGTGAAGCCCTGAGAGGCCAAGCAGATGCTCACAAATTCACCCCAGCGTTCTACAGTGGAGGCTAGGAAATTAAGTGTCAGATCAAATGGGAAGGGCATGGAGAGACACTAGCAGACTGTGACTGCTACCCATCCTCTAACTAGCTAATAAGAAAACTTCCTGCAACCAAGATATGTCCTCCATTGCTCAATCCTAAAGGTCCCACTCATTTTTCTCTATCTGGACCTACTGACTCTACACCCTCAGGAGGGTACGCTTGACCCACTGCTGAAATTCCACCATAGCACCGATGCCCTTGGTAGCCTCCCCCAGCCTACTCTGCAATTAATTATAGCACTTAAGAGATCAAGCCTGTATCAGTCACTTTTGTCATTATTGTGACACACTGCTATGTGAAGCTACTTAAGGAAGTTCATTTAGGCTTGAAGTTTGAGAGGGTCCATCATGATGGGGAAGTCATAGTGGCATAAACTTGGGCAGCAGGTCACATGACGTCCACAGTCAGAAAGCAGAGGAGGTGTGTGGTCGTATTTATCTTGTTTGCTCTAATTCTTATTCACTCTGAAAGCCCAGCCCATGGAATGATGTCAATCACACTCAGGACGGGCCTTCCTCCCTCTGTTAAACCTTTCTGGAAACACCCTCACAGATACCCCTGAAGGCTTGCCTCACTGATGCTCTGGGTACTCCTCAGTCCAACGAAACGAGAAGTGTGAGTTAATCATCGTGGTCTGACTGTGGAAACAAGCCAGTGCAATGTGCAGGAGATTGTGATCATGCATCCCTGAGCAGAGCCCTTATCTGAGGGGAAGGATATGGCAGCAATGAAGAAAGAGTAAGGCCCACCGGACAGCAGGTAGGCATAGGGAATGGTGGAAAAGCCTGAAGATTTTGAAGACGTGGGTGACCAGAGTTCAATCATAAAGCACTCTGCTCACCAATTCAAGGGTCAAACTGCCAGGGTTGGTGGTGTGACTGACTCTGAGGCTAGCCTGGGGCATCATGGCACTCCCCAAACAGTGTCAAAAGCAAACAAACCAGAGCTCAAACCGCATTAGAAGTGCAGTTTTACATCTGAGTGAACACTGGTCCATGCAGAAGTGAGCTTGAACCACACCGTGGTTCCTGAGGTCAAGAAAGGAAGGTAGCAGACTTTAAAATAAATCCTCTGAAAGCTTCCATCATTTTTGAATCTAAGGATAAAGGGTTTGGATTAAATTGAGACTACTAGGTGAAATGATGAGACTCCAAGATAGTGAATAGTAAGAAGATAGTTGTTCATTTATATTCATGATAAAACATGACATAGAAGAATCTTAAATGAATTTCATAACTTGCTTGGGCGCCTGAATAAAGGATGAGACCACTTAGGAGGACAAGGGGGTCTGGGCAGATGATGACTATCACACAGCTTCTGCATGGGAGGCTTAATAGGGCTGTCTCGGGAACTGTCTGGGGGATGGCAGAGGCAAGTTCAAGACTGTACCCCCTCAGCTCAGAGGTCTCATTTAGTGTGTCTTCTCAGATTTGCCAGATTATGGTTGGTATTTCTGGACATATGCCAAGAAGAGTCACCCGGGGATAACACTTAGGGTTGGATGAATAAAAGAAGCAGAATCCAGGCACATTGATGCATCCCTGTAGTGCACATTTGCACATTCCCCAATCCCTGCGGCCTACAGGCTGAGTTCATAGTCTTGCACAGCCTGCATTCCCCCAATCCCTGCGGCCTACAGGCTGAGTTCGTAGTCTTGCACAGCCTGCACAAAGAAACCTTATTTATTATTTTTATCTTTTTATTTCTGTGTACATGTGTGTGAATTTTTACATGTGTGCAGTGCTCACAGAGGCCAGAAGATAGCCTGGATCCCCTGGAGCCAGAGTTACAGGTGGCTGTGGATTGCCCGACACTGGTGCTGGAAACTGAACTCAGATCCTCAGCAAGAACAGTAAGCACACTTAACTGCTGAGTTATCTCTCTAACCCACATTTATAATTTTTACATTCTGGAATTATATGAAGATTGTAAAATCAAAGAACTAGAGATTCTCATTCATCTAACACTACAGCCAGGGTGGTCTGTGCCGGGTCTAATTCAATCTCTGCCTCTCTGAAATTTCCCGCATTTGGTCTCTCATTCAGCATCTACTGTTCGCTTCTGAGCCAGCTACTCGGTGTGGCCCATTGCCTGGCCCTCCTGACCCGTACAGAAAACCATGTCCTGAGATGGAGATTCGGAACAGGGAGAAGGATGCTCAGAACACCAGAAAGCAGTGAGAGCACACTGTGTGAGCCTGGCTTCTGAGCAGCCTTCACCCTGTTCCGAATCTCCATCTCAGGACATTGCTAGGGAAGTTTATCAAACCCCGTGACTGCAGAAGCAGACCCCACATATATGTGGAATGAGGACCTGGGCATCAGACCTAAGCATCACTTTCCTTTTCACCCTTTTCACACATATTTAGAGAAGAAGAGGGTGGGACCACAAGTCATGAAAAAGCTGGCCGGCTTTCAGCCTTCTTCAAGTTCTACCAGAGCTGAACCCTGGTCCTCTGTGTGGCCCTTGGGGCACATGGGAGGTGGCCCTCATGGTGACACATGTGTAGGTGTGCAGTAGGTATGGGTTGATCTGGGTCCTCTGGTGTTCTGCGTGGTCTCTGCATATTTCTGAGAGGCCAGGGAGAAAGAGACGTGCTCTGCAGAGAAAATGCCTAGGATGCAGGTAATAAAAAAGACTAGCGATGATGCTTCCCACAAACAGCCACCAGCAAGCCTTGCTGCCACAGCCATAAAACACCCACGCCTGCCATAACCCGAATCCAGCTCTGCACGACTCTCCGCCTCCCCCACCCCCGCACCTCCCAACCCAGCTCTGCACCACCCTGCAGCAGAGTGCGTCACAGACTCCCCTGGAGACAGGGTAACCCAACCATCCCAAGCCCAATGAATCCCTTACTCCTCAACACTGAGGGTGGGTCCCACCAGCTGAGGTGGGACTGTGGGAGGGGGGTTTGTGGAAAACTACAATAATCTGTCTGTCACCTCTATGGGTTTCCCGGACAACAGCATGGAGACGGACAAGGATAATGGAATTCCCTACCATCCATCTCCTGGTACAGCAGCCTCTCTCTCACTGTCGGGGCCTCCTCCTTGCATGTCATCTTCCAGCCAGGTCTCTGCTCTCGGATGCTCTGGCAGCCCCTTCCTTGGTCAGCCACAGCAACCTAGAAGCAGGCAGAATACTAGGTTTCCTTAGCACCTGTGACCCTGATGGAGCTGAGCTGAGGACATCTCCTGCATTGCCTCGTTCACCCTCACCACAGACTGATGACAGCAGTGCTATTGACAAGGGACCTGCCTTGCCAGTCAGAAAATCAAAGCCCGAGTGTCATAACCAGAGTATAGGACTGCCATCCAAAGATGTTGCCAGTGGCCACCACCAATTCTTTCAGGCATTCCGGTCAAGGCTTATATTCTAATGAGGTCACAAGCCGTATTCAGTAAAGGTCCTACACTGAGACATTCTTTGTCTTTTTTCATTCCACGCTGAAGTCAATTTTTTTCTCTCATTACGTTACAATTCAACCTCAATTTCCCCACCCTCCACTCCTCCCAGTCCCTCCCCACACCTCCCCTCTCCCCCAGATTCACTCCTCCTCTGTTGAGAGGGAGAGAGAGAGAGAGAGAGAGAGAGAGAGAGAGAGAGAGAGAGAGAGAGAGCAGGCTTCCCAGAACTATCCACTAAGCATTTTCTAACAAGTTACAATAATACTAGGCACAAACTCTTTTATTTGTTTGTTTGTTTGATTTATGTTCATTGGTGTTTTGCCTGTATGTATGTCTGTGTGTTGATGCCAGACGCCCTGGAACTGGAGTTATAGACACTTGGGAGCTGCTATGTGGATGCTGAGAATTGAACCCAGGTCCTCTAAAAGAGCAGCCAGTGCTCTTAACTACTGAGCCATCTCTACAGCCCCAATGAGCTTTTCATATAAAAATTGTATTAATCTTTCAGAATGTCATATATGCATATAATGTATTTTAAGCATATTCCTTCCCCCAGTTCCTCCCAGAACCACTCTCTTTATTTCCCACCTGGTCCCAAGTTTGGTTGGTTGGTTGATTGGTTTGGTTTTACTTGCATGGATTTTTCCTCTGAATGTCTGTCTGTGCAGCACATGCATGCATTACCAACAAAGATAAAAAAAGATAAAAAGAATGAATCAGCTTCGCCTAGATATGGAGTTATAGATATTTATGACCTGCCATGTGGGTACTAGGAATCAAACCTGTGTCCTCTAGAAAAGAATCTAGTGCTCTTAACATTTGAGCTATCTCTCCAGGACCCCCTTTTTATAATCCACCAGATTCAACTTGTGCGCTCATATATATATACTCAAGAGTGAGAAGCTGTCTTAGTAATTGCTCTACTGCTGTGAGGGGTCTCCATGACCAAGGCAACTCTTATAGAAGAAAGCATTTAACTGGAAGTCTCAGAGGTTTAGTTCATTATTACCATGGTAGGTACATGGCATCATATAGACAGGCATGGACCTGGAGAAGTAGTTGGGAGCTCCATCCTGATCCTGAGAAAACTGGGCTAGCATGGTCTTTTGAAACCTCAAAGTCACCCCTAGTGACATACTTCCTCCAATAAGGCCACACCTACTCAAACAAGCCACGCCTCCTAATCCTTCTCCAATATATTTGATGAAAAAGCATTCAAATATAATGGTCTATGGGGGCCATTCTTATTCAAACCATTAGAGAACCATCCACAAGCGTGTGATCAACCTATCAGGCACCAAACTCCTAAGGAAATCTGACTCCCTCTTCCCCAGAAGGTAGGGATGGAGGCTTGTGAGGCCCTCCTCTTCCATACTGGAATGCTAGCTGGCTTGATCTTATACAGATCTTGTAAAAGCAGCCGCAGTTGCTGTGAGCTCATGAATGCACTGTCCCCTCATATCCAGAAGACACTGTTTCACTCCTGTCCTCCCTGACCCTCTGGGGCTAACAATCTTTCCACCCTTTTTCCTTGATGGTCCCCAAGCCTTGGGAGTAGAGGATGTGATTAGATGGTCAGTGTGTGACTGAACACTGCGCAGACGCTCACTGTCTGCACTTGGACCAGTTGTGAGCTTTTGGGATAACCATCATGCACTGTACAAAGAAACTTCTCTGATGAGTTCTGGGAATAGAGAGTAGAATTTAAATATACACAAGGATATATTGCCCTGAGAGGTTTGCTCAGCACTCAAACTGCCTGCTTGAATGTCCACAGACCTTGGATTTTCTATTCCCTTTATAAACCAATTTTGTGTATATCCTCCTATGAGGGTCATTGCCTGAGATACAGTTTCTCTCATGCAAACACTTCTATCCCTTTGCTGACAGCCTTAAGAATTTCATGGACCGCTTGACACTCTGCTTATATTTCTTCCTGAGCTATCCTCAAATTGGTCCTGTGATGTGGAGAGAGAGGTGGTTGGACTAATCTCATAAATGTAGGCAGGAGGGCTCCACAGGGCACAGCCTGGCCAAGAGAGCCATGGGCAGCACAGCCAGGTGAGGACCCAGGTTTAGACAGCCCTTTCTTGGCACTCTTCTGCACACATCCAGGCTACATCCGAGGAGCTCACCTGGGAATGAACAGAGGTCCCACAAACCAATCACTGCAAAGCAACCAACCATGCACCCCTTGGCAACAGCTAATGAAAGCCTTCCCTCTCTTGCCTGAGCCCCACTTGGCCAATCAGACACCAGCATGGTGTAGTTGTTCTAGGCTGTGTCCCAGCCTGCGCCCTGGAAAGAGGAAGCAAGGCTGCTTGTCTCACTACCAGAGAGCCATTATGTGATAATCTCTGAGGGCAGGAGAACCACCACACCTTCATTGTAAAGGAGACGTGAACATCTGCCTCGCCTCTCAGTAACACTCCCCACTGGGAGCAGAGATAGCAAACAGGAAACTGAAGGAGAGAAGCCGACCAGCTGTTTCAAGACAGGGTACCAGAATGTCAGCCACAAGCTGTGAGTCCCTCTGTGGCTTCTGCATGCCTACATGCCAATGTACAAATGTCTTGCTCAGTTTCAAGGCTCCCAATGCCTTCCCAGCTGAGTCTTCCAGCTTTTTTATTTTTTTTTTAAATTTATTTATTTATTGAGGATTTCCGCCTCCT
>NC_022014.1:42943976-42963731 GCF_000317375.1 Microtus ochrogaster
GGGGAGCACGAGCAAGGAACTCAGGACCGCGAGGGGTACACCCACATTCTGAGACAATGGGGATGTTCTTTCGGGAATTCACCAAGGCCAGCTTTTTTATTTTGTATATGTGAATGAAGGTTGCGAGTATATGTGGTATGTGTGTGTGTGTGCGCACATGCGCACATGCATATGGAAGCCCAAAGTTGACGTCAACTATCTTCCTTCCTCAAGTGTTCTCTACTTTATTTACTGAGCCAAGATCTTTTGCTGAACCAAACCAGAACTGACCAATCAGGCTAGTCTAGCTGGCCAGCTTGGTTCAGGGATCCACCGTCTCCTGTGCACTGGGGATTACAGGTACCCACCATGTCTACTCACCTTCCATGAGGGTTATAGGGTGAATCCTAGTCTTTGTATTTATGTAACAAGCCATTTCCCTAGCATCCTTTCCAGTTGTCTTTGCCATACTTCCAGTGTATTCTTAGGCTCTGACCCCCAGCAGACACCTCTTCCCTGCATGTGTACTAAGGCAAGAGCTTGCACACCCAGATATATAAGGGCCCATAAAGTAAAGCAGAAGAGTGAAATTAGCAAGGTGGAAGGAAATCATTATGCCAGGCTTATTTCTATTGGCTACAGATTGCATATAAAATCTCCTGCCCATAAGATGCAGGAAAGTGGCTTTGACGCTAGAGCCCACAGCATATCTCTGGGGTCAAAGGGTAGACCAACAATGGTCAAGCTGAAGTCTTCATTCTGATTTCTACCCACACAACTTTATCCTCATCCCTTGATATACTGTGTCCACTGCCCACTGCCCACCAGAAACCTGCCCATCAGTAACCTGAGAACACATTGCAGTGCAACAGAAAAATTTAAAGTGGCAGACTTTAAAAAAAATAATGATGTAGGCTGGGCGGTGGTGGTGCACGCCTTTAATCCCAGCACTCGGGAGGCAGAGGCAGGCGGATCTCTGTGAGTTCGAGGCCAGCCTGGTCTACCAAGGGAGTTCCAGGACAGGCTCCAAAGCTACAGAGAAACCCTGTCTCGAAAAACCAAAAAAAAAAAAAATAATAATGATGTAGGGGAGATGATGTAAAACTTAGAAAGCCAGGCCTGGCAAACACACGGGTCTAATGGTGTCTGTCACGGAAGCATGATGAAGAGATGAATGGTCCCCACTCTGCAGAGGTGGGCAGACTGCAGGGGACAATGCGGAAGGGCAGCGGGCTCCACTCCATCACTGACAAACTGACTGACTTGGAGCTCATCACTCTGAGTCTGGTTTTCTTCCTCTGATCTGGGAAGGTGGCTCAGCCTGAAACATGCTTGTCCCACCATCACAGGGGACCTAAGTTTGTTCTCAGTTCTGACATAAAATAGTGGATCCGTGCAGCTCCTGCCTGTTATTGCAGTGCTGTGGAGACAGGAAGGAAGGATCCCTGGAGCTTGATAGAAGCTGGGTTAGCTGGGTCAGCAGGCTCCGGGCTCATGGGAAACTCTGTCTCAAACACTAAGGAGAAGAATGATTGAGAAAGACTCACAATGTCAACCTCTGTCCTTGACACACACATACATATACACACACACAAACACACACAGAGATTAAAACTATAAAAAAAATAATAATGTAACTCCGCCTAACTCAGTGTTGGAAAAGTCAAGTTCATGATTCAACGTATAAGAATGAACCTTTGAAACTCCAGGGGACTGCATATCCCTCCTCTGGATATAAAACTATTACTGCTGAAATATTTTGTGCTTATTAAAAAAATTTCAATCAGAAAAAAGCCTACTCATTCCAGTATAAATAAAAATGGATTTTAAAATTGCATGTCGACAATCCATTTCCAGGACTTAGAGAAATAAATTAAACAAACACAGAAAAAGGGAATGTTTGCCTATTTGACCAAGAAATTCTACTGGCAAGAAATTACCCCGAGGAAAAAGCTTCTGCGTGCTTTCATTACTTAGCTACAATGAGGCTTCTTCCAGTATTTTTCATAAAAAGCAAAAAAATAAATAAATAAAAACCAACCTGAAAACACCTAACACCCCACCTAGGGGGACTTACTTCAATATACCACAGTATCTCCCGAAGTAAGACACCATGAAAACATTACAAAGGCTAAAATCATATTGTGAAAAAATATATATTTTAGATGTGTTTTTGAAATAAAGAAAAGCGGTGTTATAAAATAGTGCAATCTAATTTGCATAATTCTTTGTGTGTAAATTGCACAGAAAAAATGTTTTAAGTAAATGCAACTCAGTGGTTACTAACTCACTCCTTAGGAAGATCACAGGTGGGTTTTGATTTTGTTCCATTCGCTTATTGGTAGTTTTAATATTTTTCTAAAGAAACCAGATTTAACTTTGCAGTGTGAAGGATATACTCAATGAAGTAACTACATCATCTTCAAAACAACAATCGGGATAGATTGATAGATTGATGGAAAAATGGCCTGGTGGTTAAGAGCACAGGCTGCTCTTGCAGAGGACACCAGTTCAATTCCAGCACCCACAAGGCATCTTAGAACCACCCGTGACTCCAGAGTCAAGGAATCTGACCACTTTTTCTAGTCTCTATGGACACCTGCACACTCATGGTGCTCACAAACACACACGTGCACCCATGAATAGACATAAGCTGGGGCGCTGGCTCCAGTTAGAGCAACTACCGCTCCTGCAGAGCGCATGGGTTCAGTTCAGTTCCCAGCACCCACATGAAAGCCCACAACCACTTGTGACTCCAGTTCCAGGGGGTTTGATTCTCCCACTTCAGGTCTGTGAACACCTGCATTCACGTGTTGCATTTAAACTTAAACTGGCATATATACGCACATAAACAGAAAAGATGAATAAATGTTGAGGCTACAGAAGTAACTCAGTAGTTAAGAGTATTTGCTGCTCTCCCAAAGAACCTGGGTTTGGTTCCCAACACCTACGTTCAGTTCCTACCTGAGTTGGGTGGCTCATAACTACCTGTAACTCCGGCTCCAGGAAAGCTGATGCCAACAAGTAACACACACACACACACACACACACCAAAAAGCTGTTAAAATTGAACTTTAAATAAATGAATTCTTAGAAAATAATGATAATCAATCATATTCACACACCACAAGCCACCTGTCCATGAGACTGTCACCTCCCAGGTGTATGGCACTCCCTGCTTCCCTCAGCGTGTCTCCTAAGATACATCATTTAGATGTCAATTTGGCTTTTTGTAGCCCTTCCCTGTCTCCCTTGACACACACCCTGTGGATATGAATCATACCTGGCACAGACCCTTTCCCACAGCAAACTGTCATACATGTTACTGAATGTAACCATCTACCCATATAATTCAGTAACTGCCCCAGAAAGGAATCCTGTGATAAATATTCCTGTTCTTTGACTAAACTTTTTCATCAAACCCAGTTCTCATCCCAGAAACCATCACTTAGTGCAAGCACCTTACATCCCATACACATAGACTTTACTAGAACAACACATGGCTGGGGATACAGCTCACTTGGTAGCATGTTTGCCTAGCCTATGGGATGTGCTCCAGCCTTGATCACCAGCACCACAGAGAACAGGTATGAGGATGCACACCTGTAATCCTAGCATCCTGGAGGCAGAGGCAGGAGGAGCAAGAAGTTCAAGGTCATCCATTGCTACACAGTGGGTTCAAGGCCAGCTTGGGCTACATGAGCTCTCCCCATCTCAAAGTGGGGGGAAAGCACCACTCTCACACCCATTTTCAGAAGGAATTGGGACAGATTGTAGTCCCCTTAGCTAGGAGTTAATGGAAAAGCTCGTCTCAGACTTCCCTTGATGGCCTACAATGAAGTACTTGCAAGAGCAATACATGCTGAGTTCCCACTGAAGAAGACATCAGCTGTCACTTCTAGTAAAAAGGGAAGCCTGGCTCCAGTGGGATGGATCAGAGCTCAAGTCCATCTGAATGGGAGGTTTTGACACCAAGGTTTCTGCTGTCCTTCTCTCAGAACAACCTCCCAGTTACCATCTCAGCTAATCCCCTCAGCCTGTTCTCCACATCTAGTGAGACACCGGGTTCTCACCTTCCCCTTTAAGACTCCATGCTCTGAACAAAGACATCTAAGATGGTGCTCACACAATGATCCTCTGACCTGCAATTCAGACTAACACTTTCTCTCCTCCCTCCCTCCCTCCCTCCCTCCCTCCCTCCCTCCTTCCCTCTCCCCCCACACACAGACACACAAACATACACAGCTTCAACAGAATCCACACAGCCTTCTTCGAGTCCCTCAAATCAGATGTCTCTTCTAGGTCAATACTCCTGGAATGTCTTCTTGTCTCAACTAAACTCTAATTACATAGCAGAGGAGCATGAAGCATCCATCAGATCTCCAGATAAAAGCTACCACCTCAGAGAGCATCTCCCAGCTCCTCCCATCTTCCAAAGGCCCACATTAGTCTCTCGGCATCCATCTCCCTCCATGGTTTACCCGTCTATAGTTATGCCCTGTCCAGACTTCAAGTAGGTGCTCTCTGCCCCAGAAGCCTTTATCTGATGAAGGAAAGGCTAGACTATTGGTGGGATAATTGAGTTACCAAAACACAAAGGTGAGAACATGCTGCAGCAGAGAAATAGAACAGACAAGCAGACTTGGGATCAAAAGGGGATGCTGGCAACTACAGCGTCTTGGCTCAAGAACTGAAAACAGAATAACAGGACTAAGAGGTGAGCCTGGAGAGTTCCAGGAGGCCCTATCAGAAAATCTGGATGACTATCTTGATATATCCCCTTGGTTGGACACTATGTATGCTGGCAGGGGGAAATGGGCACACTCTAGGCTGGCAGAGCCAAGCCTTTCTACCTGCTTCTGGCATTGTCCCAGTCAGGTTGGCATCTGCACTACTGAACATGGAGGCATTGGCAGGCAGCCCCTTGGAGGTGCCTTCAGGCCTGACACGCTGCACTACAGCTGCTGCATTGGGCCAATATGGCCAGGATATTCCCCTCTGACATCTGCCACACCAGGTATCTTTATTCTGAGATGGGACCCACAACACAGCAGCTCTTTGTTCTTGCTGTCAATGAACAACACTATCTGCACATGACACACAGAGCCTGAGATGCTGGGCTCCAGCCCAAGACAGTCTATCCCCTCAGTCCAGGACAGGGAAGCCTTGGGGGACAGAGCCTGCCTTGCTCCTTGCTGCCGATGAAGGAGATGAAGTAAACACATTCCTCCACCCTCAGGAACTGTCCAGTCTGTATGGGGAGCTCCATCACTTTGCAGATGAACTCCAGCCAAGTTTTCAAGGACATCTAATTGGCAGGGCAGATGCAGACTGGGAGGAGAGAGGCTTGCTCTCAGGCTCTCACTCCGCTGCATCATAGGGACATCTCCGTCACAACTTCCATAAGGTCTTCTGCACTCAGGCGGAGCAATTTGCACCAATCAGTGAAGACTTTCTGAAAGCAGTGGACCATAAGTCAAACCCAAAGCAAGCAGAGAGCCATGGAGCACCATGAAGAAGAGGGGCCATGTTTGAGAGATTCTCAAGCAGGACCAAGAGCCTCGGATGCAGACGTGTTGGCTGCACGGCATTGCTCACCTTCTACACAGCCCCATCTTCCATGGAGCAGGTGTGCTGGGGAGTAATTTCAGAATGCTAGAAGCTCGTAGATATTTGTCCTTCTTTAATGCTATTGCATTGGTAAAACATTCAGATTGAAAGCAACTCAGGGTGGGTGAGGGAAGGGCTTATCTGGCTTATTGTGGTGATGCCACACAAAAGAAGAAAGATAATTATTACTGCTGTGTACCCAAAGGTGAGTTTGATGTATACAGAAAAGCTTCGGTCTCTCCTGTTCTACTCTAAGAGAGTCTACTCTAAAAAGGATACTTGAACAAAGGCCATCCTCTTTAGATAGCAAACAGCACAGCAGACGTGGTAATGACAAGAGAATGAGGAACTTTTGTCTCCATCTGTCTTTTACAGGAATCTCATAAGGGAGAAGATTGTTTTGCTGGCCCTACTGGCTCAGAACAACACACAAGGACACAAACATGATTACTCTGTCCCCATGTGCTGTTTCTACTACTTTTGGAGGAGACGCATGGCTTTCAATACCTGGCTGCATCCAGTGCATGGTCTTAGGTAATATTACATCCATCCATCCATACATACATACATACATACATACATGAATACATACATACATACATACATACATACATACATACATACATACATACATAGTTCTGAGTCAAGGCCATGAATGGATCACAAAGGAAAAGTAAGGAACATTGTAGATTGGGGTGTTCTACACATTGTGAGATCGGTTAAAACATTTCTCTTAAGGTTAGTTCATTCTGAACAGGTGGAATATACACTATGTTAGCAGAGTGGATCCAAAATCACAAATGATCTCAAGGCTCATTATGAACTTGGTTACAGGTTGAATTATAAAGACAAACCTTAAGCAGCATTTCTAAAGAAAACATTCCATGGCTTCTACTTCCAGGACATAGTTCCCCACTGAGGGAAGTTGGAGCAAGAACTCAAGAAGGAACTCAGAAACCATGCAGGACTGTTGCTGGCTCATTCACACGTGATCACCCAGCTTTCTTTCCCCTGTACCACATGACCAGGGGACGGTGCCACCCACAGTGGGATGGGCCTTCCGACATCAATTAACAGTCAATATACTCCCCCACAGACGTGTCCCTCGGCCAGTTTGATCTGGGTAATCTCACAAGTGAAACTTCCTTCTCGAGCATGTCTAGGCTGTGTCAAGCCGACAGTTTAAGGAAACTTGGATGTTCTGATATCCCTGCAAAATAACGTCTACAGGCAGACAAATGAACTCCGAAGTGAGACAATGCCACCTACCTCATGCAAGCAACTAGTTCCACCCCCGTGTGCTCTCTTGGTACAGTCCATGGTTAAACACACTGCCCGAGTCTCCTGTGAACTGGTTGTGGTCACACGTGTTAAATAAGGTAAATAAAAACACTCAACACATGTTCATTTTGTGTGAGACTCATTTAAGGTTGTCTTTGCAAGCATCTTTTTAACGGAAGCTGATGATGGAAGTAAGTTAGGAGATTAACCTCTGCTCATGCAAGGCTACAAACGAATGGTCCAGCACACCTGGCTTCTGCACAGCTAGGGATGGAGCCCAGGGCACCCCGTGCGCTAGGCAAGCACTCTTCTAACCAAGCAGCATCCACACTCCTCAAATGCCTTTTTTGATTAAGCCTCATTAAGTACTCAGTTACCTACAGCTAAAATCAAGAACAACCTCCATAAAGAGCTTCTGCAAAAGCAATATTTTTAGGGCTGGTGAGATGCCTTGGTGGGTAAAGACGCTCGCTGCCAAGGCTGATGACCTAGGCTTGGATCAGTGGACCTACATGGTGGAAGATGAGAAATGACTCTTGGAAACTGTCCTCTGGTCTCCACGTGTGTGCATGTGTACTGTTGCGTGAACACATACACACACACAGAGAGAGGGGGGAGGGAGAGAGAGAGAGGGAGATTTTTCAAAATAAAGTTTAAGTTAATGACTAAGTCAATGAGCAGGCATAGGAGTACATACTTAAAATAACCCTAGAACTAGAGAGTCTGAAGCAAGAAGACAAGAATAAAGGCAGCATGTGCTACAAACTGATGCTCTGCTTTAAACAAAAAACAGCAACAAAAATCAAATAAGAGAACCCAGCACCACCTAGCCTGCATGGTACCTCTGCATTTTAGTATCTTCCATCTTCGAAGCCAGAGTGATGCTGGCTTGGGTATTTTTGTTCTAGCATCATGCTTCATTAGAGGTCCAGAGTCTATCTCCAGGATGTGTGCCGCAGCAGACCCTTCTCTGGGCACCAGCAGTGGCTTTTTAATTAATACTGCATGAAAGATGTGGACCAGAATCAGCTACCTGGAGATGCAAGCTCAATTCCAACTTCCCTTTCTGGGCCCACTATGCCTAGTTTGCAATAATTACCCCCAAAGACAGGATTAATTAAAGAAAATGAAGTTGACTTTCTGCACACGTCTGTTGCTGTTGAAGGAAGACATTGCTTAGAACTCCTACGGACGGAGCTGCCAGCAAGCTCCCTGACCCCCAAGAAAAGTTAGAGGACGATGCAAACTTCAGCTTATTCCTTGCAGGTAAAATATGCACGAGGCTATCATGGGATATAAGAAATATCACTGGGAGCCACTTCAGTATATGATCATGAGGGATTGCTTAGGGAAGTGGCAGTGTCTGTGTGTGCTCAAGCATTTTGCAAAGATTAAAACCCAGGAGCTAGGTCCTGGGAAGAGCATTTGTTTAGCATGCACAAGGCTCTGGGTTCAATTTACATACCATAAAGCAAACAGAAAATTGAGACGTTGGCGGCATAGCTCAGTTGGTAGGGTGCTTGCCTGGGTCTGCAAAGCCATAGATAATCCCCCGCATCACAGACATCAGGTCTGATAGCTTACCCAGCACTCAGGAGGTGAGGTAGGAGGATCAGAAAGAAGTTTAAAGTCTTCCTTGGTTGCATTGCAATTTTGAGACCAGCCTGGGCTAGACATTTTCTCAAAACAAACAAATAATAATTCAAATTAGGCCTGGTGATACATGCCTTTAATCATAGTGGTCAGAAGGCTGAGGCAGGAGGATGGTAGAATTGAGCATATTCTGGGCTACATATTAAGCCCCTATTTCCAAACAAGGGGAAGAAGAGAGAAAAGGGAAAAGAAAATGGAATGAACTGGAAGGATTTGAATGACAGATGGAAATATGGATGGTCTTAAAGTTGAAGGAGTAAAGAGACACAGCACCACATACACATACTAGAAACTGAGTACAAAATAAAGGCAAAAACAGAAGAGGAGAATAGGGAGACAGGAAGAAAGTCAAACAAATGATAACTGTAGCTTTCTTCTACCCCCAAACCTCATACACTCAAAGCTGGTTCCCTGGTAATGTGGACTGGAGAGATGGTTCAGAGGGTAAGAGTACTCAATGCTCTTTCAGAGGCCCCGGATTTGATTTATAGCACCCACATGGTAATTCACAACCTTCTGTCATTCCAGGTCCAGGGGATCTGGCACCTTCTGGCCTCAGCAGGCACTGCATGCATGTGGTATACTTACATACATGCAAGCAAACACCCACGCACATAAAATAAAATAAGCATATATTTTGATTACAAGGTATGTAAACTTTCAGGAAATAGTCAATTACAGCTTTTATGTGTCTGGTGCATGCCCATGTGGTAGACATGTGTGAGTGCATGCAACTCATGTTCATGTCCATGGGCCAGAGGAGGATGTCAGATGTCCTGTGTCATCAGTCTCTGATTTAGTCCCTTGAGGCAGACTTTTTCACTGGTCTGGGAGTCAGCAAGCCCAAGAGATTCTCCTAGACCCATCTCTCGCACAATTGAAGTCATAGGTTCATAGGTTCAGCTTTTTACATGGGCGGCAGGGATTCAAACTCAGGTCCTCATGCTTCCACAGCAAGCAGCTCATTCCCTAAGCCAACTCATCAACCTGCTCATAGGTTTCTAGAAGACTAGGAACAACCTACTCCCTACAATCTCATGCAACAGTATAGCAGGAAGAGAAACTGAAGGAGATGGCAATGTATGAAAGAAGAACCAGCATCTGCAGTAAGATGGATAAGAAGTCACATCCTTTCTCCCCACCTCGCTCCCTGGGGACCTCCAGGGAGTAAAGCAGCTAGCACAGTCGGCAGCGTGTGTATGAATGTGAACCAAGCAACACAAAAGGGCTTCATCTACATCCGCTCCTCTCATATTTTTGGCACCTGGGATGGAAGGTGTTGGCCTGGGTCATTTTGTATTTCCTATCTCACACTCAGGGGAGCGTGAGAGGTGAAGGGACATGGCCACAGCCTCTTGGTTCTTGCCTTACCCCCTCCAATCTCGTTTTCCCTTTTGGAAACGGCTGAAATCATCACCATGATATTTAAAAACCCAAGTTACTGTCCTGTGCCCAAAGTAATAAATGTTTTATAGTTTCAATTAAACTAAATGTGAGGGAGCGGGATCCCTCTTCTCTGGCTGATGAGTCACCCAGACCCATTACCCGACTATCCATTAATTATAAGCAGCTTGAAGACTGCCCAGCATCTTCCAGAAACTGCAGTGATGTGACATGGTGATGCCATGAGCACACCCACCACACCTACAGACCTCCTCTGCCTTTGTCTCTCCTGGCCTCAGACCACAGGAGGGAGCTTACGAACATGGAAGCCAAAGCCAGGGCTCTTGTTTCCATGGATACTTGAGCCATCTTGTCAACAGCTCACTAACCACCTACTCTGTGATCTGCCCAACAGGATCATCACCATCTTGCAGAAGAAAATGGATCTTGTCCTCAGAAGGGGTTAAGTGGCGTGCCTAAGGATTGCACAGCTGTTAAGTTGCAAGGATGGGTTTTCAGACCAATCTCCAAACCCTGGAGTTTGACAATTACGGGTTTTACAATCTCTGCTCTAATAAATACTTCAAATGAACTGGAGATAAGACATCTCCGAGTAGAGTCCCATCCATATTCCTGTCTGACAAGAAGTTTAGGAATAAAGTAAGACCATAGCAGAAAATCAACTGACATAACATAAAAGTTATTGGTGCTAAAAACATAAGCTCGTGTTTAGCACGAGCCCAATAAAATTGCTTACTATGGCAGAACTTTGCATTTGTAAAAGATTTTGGAAGACTCCGTCTTAACCTTCTTACTTATGAAAAGAAAAAAAAATGGCTAAAGGGGGGAAATCTCTACAAAGATAGGAGGTGGGTGGAACTGACTTGAAGTCCACCTCCACCTTCGCTTTCCCAGTGGGTTTCAAACGCTGCTCCACACAGGGGTAGGGATCTGCGTAGATTCGAGAAGGTGCCTAAAGAAGGAAGAGGGTAAGGAAGGGTCCTTGTCTCCACCAGCCCTTCTCTCTCGAGGCAGGATGCCTCTGCTTCTATCTGCCCTCAAACTGGACTGCTACTCAAGGATCCATGTGATGAAGCAGCTCGATTGTTTTGAAAAAAGCTTCCAAAGGTATTTGGAACGATAAGAAGAGATAAGAGAGGTGACAACATGCCTCAGAGGAATAAAACTAAGCTAAACAAAGATACAGACGTTTCTTCAACATAACTAATAAGCTAAGTCGAGTGCATTGTACACACCAAATGGATACATGTGCTCAAAAGCACACAGGAGCATTGGCACAAATAGCACAAGGGAAGGCTCCAAATATCCTGAGTCAGCATCTTATGGATAATGTTCTCTGGACAGAGCAGAATTAGTCATTTTTAAGCACAGTGCAATAGTGCATAAATCTACAGACTATGAAAAGGGAAAATGACTATTGAATTTTTGGATTAAAAATTCTTGAGGATAACAATAAAGCATATAGAGTTGAAAAATCAATAAAAAAGATCCAAATTTATAGAAAGTGGCTAATGTTTCATTGAAGGATAAGCTATACCTTCAAAAGTAATTAATAGAAAATAAAAAAATGCAAGCAAACTAAGATTTAACCCAAGAAAACAGCAAAGAGTTCCAGATATACCAAGAGGCAACAGGGTAGATTTTATTTTTTAATCATCTAGCAATGAAACAAAGGAAGAAAAAATGATACCACAAATGAGTAAACCTGAATTATGATGTCTTCAAAACTAACAATAATGGGTCTAAATTTCTAAAACTGAATGATTAGAAGCTTTAAAAGACAGTATGCTAATTTTCAAAATTACAGTTGTTAATGAGTACAACTGAAATTTTAAATGAATATAAGTTTAATGGATATACACATTGTGTCACATTCTTAAAAGTGGGGAAACCAAAGTGAAATATTTAAATAGATATGCATATGTAAATATAAAGCAGATATAAAAGAGAACTATAAAGCTCAAAGTATCTGTTTATTATAGAAATGAGAACGATAAACATCCTTCTCCTTCTGCTAAGAGTCTGACTGTGCAACACAAGAGTTCAGACTTCTAGGCAAGACATCATAATTCTCACACAAGTTATTCAAGAGCAAGAAGGTTTTCCAGTCAGTTTTGGTTATGTAAGTTATACAAATGCTGTCAAAAGCTAAGGAAGAACATTACAAGTTAAGAACAACTGTGTACATATTCAGCCAAGCGCACACATAAGGATCCTCAGGAAGATGTCAGTATTTAACGTGATTTCAAGCATTTACTATGCTCAAGTACTGTTGAAGTTGAAGGCATGGCTTTGCATCAGAAAAAACACAAAGTTAATTCCCTACAACCACAGATGAAAGGGAGAAAAGGCAGTGATCTCAATAAAGAACAAATTTCCTAAAGCTTTAACATTAACTTGTAAAAAAGCTCTCAGAAAGTTGGGAGTTTTGAAATTTTACCTCCACAGAATCCGTGCCCCATAAACCCACATCTCACACAATATCCTATTAATAAAAGTCCTGAGCATGCTTCCTTCAAATGCTCCCCTCCTCCAGTCATGAACAAGCTAACCCACCTCCACTGTCATGCAAAAGGATCTGAACACTCTAACCAATGTGATGGCAATAAAAGTAAAATCATGATATGGAATAATCTTAATTAATAACGGAAGGAGATTGTGCTAGTTTTCTGTTGCTGTGGTGAAATTACCTGACAAGTGCAACTTACAGAAGAAAAGATTTGTTTGGTCCAGAGGGACAGAGCACAGCATGGTGATGGAGGCAGGACAAGATGGTGAAATATCACCTTTCATTTCCATGCAGCTTCGAAGTACAGCCAGGCTATAAACTCCCAGTGACACACTTGCTCCTGCAAGGATCTGCCTCCTAAAGCTTTCTTAACCTCTCCAAACACCACCAACAACTGCAGATAGAGTGTTCAAGTTTATGAGCCTATGGGAGCTATTTCTCATTCAAACCACCATGAGACACCATCACTGGTGTTAGAAAGTCAGTCAATAGAATACTGAAACAAACTCATAAAAAAAATCAAATTCAGTACTTTAGATGAATTTACAGAATGAAGGAATGAAGGTCATGTGTCCCAATCAGTGCCAACAATAATGTGCGCGCACACACACACACACACACACATGAATTGATAAAAAAAAAAAACACAATAAATGATAAAACGTCTGGGAACTTGTAGCAGACTGCTTGCTTGTTTCCTTGCAGCTCAGCAACAAAATAATCACCCAGATACTGTATTAATTAAATCATTGCTTACCCATTAGCTCTATCTTTTTATTGACTAGCTCTTATATATTAATTTAAGCCATTTCTAGTATGTGTATTGCCACATGGTTGTGGCTTACCAGGTAAAGTTCCGTCTGGCTCTGGTGGGGCTACATGGCTTCTCTCTAACTCCTCCTTCTTTCTGCCAGTATTCAATTTAGTTTTCCCTGCCTAACTCTATTCCCTGCGCAGGCCCAAGACAGTTTTCTCTATTCATCAACCAATTGAAGCTACACATAGACAGAAAGACCTCCCACACCATTTCCCCTTTTCTGTTTAAATAAAAAGAAGGCTTTAACTTTAACATAGTAAAATTACATGTAACAAAACAGTTATCAAGCAAGAATTACAGTTACAATATTTATATCTATTTTATCTTTTATCGTAACTAAGGAAAACTATATTATTACTATCTATTCTTCAACTCTATCAAAGACTTCAGAAGGATATATTACCTAAGTAAATAAGAAGTACATAGTAAGCAACTTCCAAAACTCTAGAATTGACAGACATCTCACTTCCTGGACAGTCACCCAAAGTTCTTTGTACTGTTTGGGCCCATAGTATCCAGCAGACTTTTCCATGAAGCAGGAAATTTCAAAGACAGTACCACCTATACTGGAAGTTTGTCAGTCACTTTCTTCTGTGTCCTGAAGAATGTCTGGCAGACTCTTTCATGAAGCAAGAATGCCAATGGACCATCTCACCTTTAGGCAAGTTTACCAGTCATTTCTCTTTGGGTCCTGCATGTCCAGTTCACCCAACGTACCATCAAGCAGTCCAGGCAAGAGCGGTTTCTTGCCTAAATGGCTAACAAACTCCATAAGGAGCCTCTTTGATGCCCGTCTTCCTTTTGAAATAGATGGGTGCTGCCAGAAACAGATGTATCTCACTGTCACGAAAAGATCTAATGCCATATTCTGTAGTTTTTGAGAGGTTTGAAGAATGCCTATCTATCTGAAATACATCTCTGTACATCTAGAAAATCTAACTAACATGACTACAAGTTTGACTATCATTGATGACCTATATATCTTAATTATAAATTATATTTTAAATGAACTGCACAATCACAATAGCTTAGTCAAAAGCATTTATATATATACATATATGTATATATATACATATATATGTATACACACACATACACACAGTACAACAAAATTGACCTTAAATTTGTATCAATAAACCAAGATCCATACCCATGCAAATCTCTATAGAATAACCCCCTTTAAATGTAAACAAACATTTATAAACAATATTTGAGAATTTGAACATAGTTCTCTAGACTACTTCCTTCTGATTGGGGTCACTGTTAATTAGGTCTTTCATGGTGTATCCTGTGTACTAGGATCATCACAGTCAGCAGTTGGGCAAAGTAATTTTTTCACAGCAACCTTTCTGAGGGTCTTGGTACAACAAACCACATTAGCCTGGAATGAATCCGCAGGTTCTCATCCTCTGTGGAAACAAAACAGAACCTCTTTTCCAAAGCAACAAATCCTTAGACCCAAATTTTGGAATCAATATACATTTAAAATATACATGTTGGTATAGCTTAGCAGCCCATGCAATGAAATGTCTCTTTGTACTTAGCTCCTTCACAGTCAAAAAAATTCAAAGAAAATACAATAATATACATAATCCAGACTCTCTGTGAATTTTCCATCTTTACATGTCTTAATTTTCTTTACTGCTTTTAATCTATGACTGTCTGTACTCTGTCTCTTTAAATACTTTACCTTTAAAAAAACATGTACTTCTTTTATAACTGTCTATACTCTTTTTTTCCTCTCTCCCAAGCCTACATACATTTTTAAAACACATTGTGTCTCATTTAAAGGTCTCTTCCATCTGTATCTGTCTTTATTGTGTATCTTTTATTATTTTATGATCAGACATCTTCTTAAAATGCTAAGCCCTACTTATGAAATTATGCAGTGCCATTGCTAGGGGAAATATGGCACTGCTTGCTTGCCCCACCCAGCCAAGCATAGCAGAGCTGTTTGCCGCCTCTGAGAGCTATGGTCACAGCCCCATTTTTAGGCACACAGCCAGTCTATGTTGCCATTAAGCAAGTTGCAGCACTCTGTTTACAAACCCCATATATATGCTCTGCCTTCTGAAAGAGCCAGAGGTCATGTTGGCAGCATGACCCAGAAAGCCAGCATTTCAAACCAGCATGACTTTTTTTCTGCTACCACTGAATCAGGAAAACCTCTCTTAAAGGAGCCACAGTGTGTCACCAGCAAGCAAAGCCCATTCAGAAAAAAAAATGCAGCTAAACTTTGTCTTTTAGTGTCTAGAATTCCTTCCCAAGCCCTCTCAGGTTTTAAATGAATTTTAGTTGACTGTGTGGGTGCCAATTTGTTAACAAGAACTGGAGAATAAAAGAGTATAATACCACTATTTGAAGACATAAAAGGAGACTTGAGGAAATAAAAATTAAATTTGTGGATCAATTAACTTATATTTGCTTATAACAATAATATTTTGCAATAATTGCAAAATATATTTGTAATATTGATTTTTTAAAAGATTTATATTATTTTTTGTCATAGCCAGAACCTGGAGACAACCTAAATGCCTCTCAACTGAAGAATGGATAAGGGAAATGTGATACATTTACACCATGGAGTACTACACAGCAGGAAAAATAATGACATCTTGAAATTTGCAGGCAAATGGATAGATCTAGAAAACATCATATTGAGTGATGTAACCCAGACCCAGAAAGACAAATATCATATTACTCACTCGTAAATGGCTTTTAGACATAAAGCAAAGAAAACTAGCCTACAATTCACAATCCCAGAGAACCTAAACTATGAAGACCCTAAGAGAGACATACATGGATCTAATCTACATGAGAAGTAGAAAAAGACAAGATCTACTGAGTAAATTGGGAGCATGGGGACCATGTGAGAGAGCAGAAGAGTAAGGAAGAGGAGGGGGGAATGGAAAAAAATGTAGAGCTCAATAAAATCAATAAAGAATTTTTAAAAAGATTTATCTTTAATTATGTATTTGTGTGTGTGTTTATATGCATGTAAATGTGATGCCTGCAGTGGCACCAGATCCCCTGCAGTTTGTGAGTCACCACCACATCTAGGAATCCAGCTCAGGATTTCTGAAAGTGTTCTTAAAAACTGAGCCATCTGTCCATTCTTGATGTTTTCAAAACAGGCTCTTGCTATGTAGCTCAGGTAAGCCTTGAACTCGCCATCACCCTGTCTCGGCTCCACATGTGCTGAGTTTGCAGGGGTATGCCACCATGAAGCTTTCCCTTTATTTTTGGTGTAATTCAAATTGCAACTTCAGAATAACTTTATGAGATATTTGATAAATGTATTATTTCAAATAATTCTAACTTTTTAAAAATGTGCACTGGTTTGAGAATCCTGTATTTAGGGGGAGTATACCTAGTATACACAACTAACGTTAAGAGACCTAACCAGGTATGCCAGCACACTGTGAGAGGCTGAGGCAGGAGGATGACAAGTTCCAGGTCCACGATAGAAGTCTTGGGAAGTTGTCACTAAAACTTCATGTCCACTATTGCTACAGCTCTGCTTTTACTGAAGTTCAGTATCTTAGTCTGTGAAGTGACTCCTGGAGGCTTTTCTAAAGTGTTCCTGTGATGCAATAATAAAAAACTGGGTTGAAGTCAGGACATCGGGACCCTGTCCTACCCAGACCTTCCTGGTGCCCCTGTTGAAGTTCTTCTCTCTCTCTACATGTCTTCTCTCAGAAATGATCCTGTCCCTAGTCCAAGTCATTCTGATCCTGTTCTCATCCCAGCAGCCCCGATTTCTCAGCAGTCATCTGGTTTAGTCCCCTTCCTCTCTGTGATAAAAAACACCCTGGCCAAAGCAACTTGGGGAAATGGGGTTTGTTTTAGCTTTCAAATCCAGTTTATGGTCTATCCTTAAAGGGAAAACAGTAACTAATGGGTTCTCATCCACAGCCAAGAACAGAGAGAATGAATGTGTGCACACTTAGTGATTAGCTTCCTTCTCCATTCTTACACTGTCTGGGACCCAAACCTAGGGAATGGTGCCACTCATAGTGGATGGATGTTCCCATATCAATTAACCTAATCAATACAGGCCCCCCACACACATAGACATTCCCATAGGCCAATCCAATGCTGATTGAGGCTTTTTTTTTAAACCAGGTGATTTCTTGGTTATGTCAAGCTGATTATTAAAGCTAACCATCATACTCCCTATGTACCTCATTCTTTGGGGGATTTTTGCTATGGGAATATAATATAATCATGGGGATGGCTAGTTATAAATCAACTTAACACAAGCTAGAATCATTTGGAAAGAAGGGACTCTCAATTGGGAATGTTCCTCCACAAAATTGGGCTGCAGGCTAGTGTGTGTTGCTTTTTCTTAACTAGTGATTAATAGAGGAAGGTTCTATCTTTTGCAGTGATGCCACCCTGGGCTGGTGGTTCCGGGTTCTATAAGAAATCAGGCTCAGCAAGCCATGAGAAGCAAGTCAGTACGCAGCTTTTCTTTATGGCCTCTGCGCTGTTTGGATTTCTGTCCTGACTTCCCTCGGCAATGGAACATGACCTGAGAGCTGTAAGCTGAAATAAACCCTTTCCTCCCCAAATTGTTCGTGGTCACTGCATTTCATCACAGCAACAGAAACACTAACTATGACAGTCACTGTCGTCTTCCCCAAGAATTTTCAGTAAAGGCATGAACGAGTCATCAAAAGACAGGCATTTACCTGTCAGCCTGCATCAAGAAAAGCAAGACGGAGCACCTGGAATCCATTCACAGCCTCCCCTAGCTGAGACCACCAATGAACAGAAAGACAAGACACCGGGGAGGTGGAGGGGGGCGGGAATAGAAGAGAATTTGGCGTCTGTGAGAATTTTCAAATGCCCTCAGTAAGCCAGTCATGAACAAGCTTCTGAAGAAAATAGAATCATCAAATGACGTGACATCATCCCTGTCCTCAGAAAGCATCTCCTCTGGCTAGACACTCTGTGAAGAGAAGGGACTACAGTGGAACCGCCTCCAGTTCTGGGTCCTCACCTGTGCTGTGGGCACCTTCCTGCAGAATGGCGTGTGGCTGTGACAGGAACACAGGATGGGGACTGACACATCTGCACAGCACCAAGGGAGAAGCACAATTGAATAGATAGGCCCCTTATTGCAGACTCCTCCCAGCCTGGATCCTGCACTCACTCAGTCTTCTGTTCCCCTTAGAGTGGATTATGTCAACCATAGACCTGTGAGGATGGTTCTGAAGTCAAAGAGAAGGAGAGAGAAAGAGACTGAAAGGAAGGGAGAAAGAAGGATACAGGATATTGTTTGAAAAGCAGGGATCAGAAGCATCCTACACTTCTCTTCCCAGACCCTTCTCTTCCCAGGAACTCTCTGAACCCAGTTACACAGATCTCTTTGGAGTAAGTCTGTACACAATGTTATATTCAAGGGGCACATCTCTAGGTTCCCACTGGCAGAGCCAAGGCGGGAGTTTGTATGTGTGGAGCCCAACTCCTCTGGCAGGTCTCTCTGCATGCTGAACTGAACAGACATGGAGAAAGAAGCTTGCCTGCCCCTGTGTTGGTGGTGCCTGCATTCCAGCAGGGACAAAGCAGCTTATGGAGTGAATACAGGCCAGATGGATACACAAAATGGAAGAATTTGAAAATGCTTGGGCAAGTTTGAAATCCCACCCTTTCCTGTGGACCATACACCTGAAAACCAAGCTATGGGAGCTCCCTGGGTTGTAGACCTGTACTAAAGACTGTGGAGAGAGCAGAGACCCCAGGATGGAGGATGCAGAGATTCTCTGAAGACCTGGTAGACCCTGGCTGCAGCCACTGACACAACCAGCTATGGGAACACAGAAGGTTGACTTCTGAAGGAAAAGAAACCACCACTCTGTTCTGTTTTGCAGAGGTATCTTCAATAACCTAAACAAGAGAGAGAGAGAGAGAGAGAGAGAGAGAGAGAGAGAGAGAATGTGTGTATGTATACTTAAATACACATATATGTATGTGTGTATATAAATGTATATATGTGTATGTGATTATATCATACACATATGTACAAACATATATTTACACATACATACATATATATATATATATATACATGCATACACACACATACTGCATATCTGCAATCCCAGCACTAAGGAAGAGACAGAAAGCTCCCAACTGAGCTTCGATCTTCTGTACATTGAAGGCCCTGTTTCAAATATATTAGGATTGGAGTAGTCCCAGCTTGAGTCCTCCAAGTCCTGTACCCAAAGTGCATGGTGTCTCCAGTAATAAGATCCTACCTTCAACTGGGTTAATTAGCATTTTAAAGTCTAGTTTCTTGAGTTCTTTATATATTTTGGAGATCAGACCTTTGTCAGTTGCAGGGTTGGTGACGATCTTCTCCCAGTCAGTAGGTTGCCTTTTTGTCCTAGTGACAGTGTCCTTTGCTTTACAGAAGCTTCTCAGTTTCAGGAGGTCCCATTTATTCAATGTTTCCCTTAATGTCTGTGCTGCTGGGGTTATACATAGGAAGCGATCT
>NC_022014.1:42965671-42968297 GCF_000317375.1 Microtus ochrogaster
TGGACTTTCCACAGGGCAGGGAACCCTGACTGCTCTTCGGACTGGAGAACTAGGGGGAGAGGAGTGGGGGGAGGAGGAGAAGAGTGGGAGGAGGGGGAGGGAAATGGGAGGCTGGGAGGAGGCGGGAATTTCTTTTTTTTTCTTTCAATAAAAAAAATAAAATAAAATGCCACAGTGAAACCAAAAAAAAAAAAATCCTACCTTCAAGCTCAGGGAGGCAAGCAAGAGCAATAGCAATAGCCTATACTGTTTGGGGGATCCCTTGGACTCCCCTAACCGATTACTCAATAGGAAGCGTCCTACACTTGGTGCTGGGATTTTATTGGATAGTCTGTGGTCCTCAAAGGGAACATATCCCCGGTGCAACTTCATTTAAAGTATAAATGTATGTATACATACACACTTAGACATGGTTTTAGATGATCATAAAATATGAGCCCATATAGTTTTTTCAAGCATCCTTAGTATTGTTTACCCCTGTCATCTCTGCAGTTAAGGTCATTCCCCTGCCCTCAGTTTTCTCATTTTCTCTTCATATCACCTGCGCCCTGCTATCCCCCTCTCTAGAGCTCCTTCCTCAACCCCAGCCCTTTTCACTCTCACATCTAAATATTTGGAACCAGAAACCACAAGTAAGAGACAATACCTTGCATCTGTCTTTCTCAGTCTGGATTACCTCATTCAATATAATTTTTTTTCTAGTTCCTTCCATTTACCTGAAATTTTCATGATTTCATTTTACAGCTGAATGGTGCTCCAGAGTGCAGATGAAC
This sequence comes from Microtus ochrogaster, assembly GCF_000317375.1. NCBI lineage: Eukaryota > Metazoa > Chordata > Mammalia > Rodentia > Cricetidae > Microtus > Microtus ochrogaster. Next base: position 42,966,445 of record NC_022014.1, read on the forward strand.
CACATTCTCATTACCCACTCATCCGTCGAAGGACATTTAGGTTGTTTCCATTTCCTGACTATTGTGAATAGAGCAACAGTGAACATGGTTGAGCAAGTATCTGTGGAATAGGAGGCCAAGTCCTCTGGGCAGATGCCAAGGAGTGGTGGTATGGCTGGGTCATACAATAGACCTATTTTTAGTTTTCGGAGAGTTCTCTGTGTTGATTTTTCAGAATAACCATACCAGGTGCCAATCCCACCCACAGTGAACGAGAGTCTTCCTTTTCCCACACCCTTGCCAACATCTGTGTCAGTGGTTTTCTTGACCTTAGCCATTCTGAATGGGGTGAGATGAAATCTCAAAGTTGTTTTAATTTTCTTTTCCCTAATTTCTAAGGACATTGAACACTGTTGAAATATTTTGTAGTTGACCAGGACAGCAAGATATCCCCCAAGGTTCCACCGTGGCACTTATTACTCTTGGGAGTAGTCAGCAATGATTAGTGACTGGGCCATGAGTTTGAAAGAGAGCAAAGAGGAGTATATGGGGGTAGCTGGAGAGAGGAAAGGACATCAAAAAAATGGTATTTAAAAGGAATTAGAGCCTTGATTGGTTATCCAATACCACTTAGTCAGCCCTATAAATACATACGAGAGCAGCAATAATGGCTACAGCAGGTTCTTTTTATATATTTATATGTATGGATACATGTAACAATAATAATTAAAGAAAAAAGTAAGAATGGAGGAAAATTCCCATGGACCACTGGTCTCCACACATGTGCACACACTTGCATACACACTTTCACACACATGTACTTACACACACACACACACACACAAATTGAAGAAGATAAAGGAAGAGAAGAAACTAGAAGCAGAGATGCCTGGCCTCTGGGAGAGTCAGATACACTATAGAGCAGGCAGCAAAGCTCACGTATCTGGAAGCTTCCCTCACTGAGTCTGGGGCAAAGCAGTGTGGCTCACTAACCCCCTGGGAACAGCTTATCCATGGTACAGAATAACAAGTATCACCTCCTTCTTCTCTCCAGGCAAATAAGGAATGTGCTATTGATCCCATCTGTCTAAAACACAAAGACCAGAGTCTCTATTCAAATGGAAAAATCCTCAGCTAAATGGAAAATTCCACTGTCCAAAATGCTGTTTCAAAAGGCATTTTGGACAGCCCAGTTTTCTACCGTAATGCTATTCTATTGTTCTTATTACCAGAGTGTCCTTGCCACGCAGTGGGTGATGCTAATGCTGTTCAGTTCAATCTTGAAGCCTTATAAGGCCTCTCTGGAGTGGGGAAACCCAGGCTCCTCAAACACCTCTGGCTGTTACATCAGACAGGGTCTGAGTCACTCTGAGACGCTGGCCTTTGTTGATGTTCTCCTTGGCAGAGTGGATTTGAAATAAACTAAATAGGCTTACCCTTCCTTCTTCCTTCCTGGGATTCATGAATTCCAGATCTCTTTAGTGTCTCCTAGCCCCAGGCCAGAGAACTCCAGGTGTGCAGAGAGAAGAGAGGTACATGAGAGACTTTCCCTAGGGAGATGCAACACGTGTCTACCCATCCAAGAAGCTACGGTTGCACCGAAATTCAACTTGCTGAAGCAATGTGTTTACACAGGTTCCTAAGGGGAGCAGGGATGGCTCCAAGGCAGCTGCATCATCATAAAGCCCACCCCAACACAGGTAGCAATTCAGGAAAGCAATGACCCTAGAGCATTCTGCATAGCTTCACGGATCTAAGAATCCCCACTCTGAGAGCACGAGCAAGAAACTCAGGACCGCAAGGGGTGCACCCACACACTGAGACAATGGGGATGTTCTATTGGGAACTCACCAAGGCCAGCTGGCCTGGGTCTG
>NC_022014.1:42968587-42998527 GCF_000317375.1 Microtus ochrogaster
ATAAATAAATAAATAAATTTTTTTTAAAAAAATAAGAATCCCCTCTCTGCAGTTTGCCGGCTCAGTCTCCTCCTCCAACAGTTGTTGGCTGCATCTGTAAGATGGAAAGGGGCCCTGGAGAATCTTCAAAGTTTCAGTTTTCCAGGACATGTGGTGTTTGTTTACCTCCTGAGACTTATAAGGCTCTTTCTCTCTCCTGCAAGGGACATTCCAATTCAGAGGAAGCTGCCACCCATCAACCAGCAAACCATCCCTGACAAGCCCCACATCCCAGAATGCACCTTTGAATGTAGGAGCTACCACTTCTGGGCTACCAGTCTGACTCTCTTTCTATTTTACAAGTCCCCTCTGTTCATAGGAGAAAATGATCACATTATGGACATGGTCCTTGTCCCCAACCGATTTTACCCTTTCCTTCCTGTGTCAAAATATTGAGCATTTGTCTCATTTCTTCCATCTCTATTCCTTTCTTATTAATGTTTGATTAAGAACTAAGTTCCACGTTCACAGGGACTTCAAGACTGGAAAGGATTTCCCTGTGTGTTTTACACTCCCAAACAGAGAGGGGGATATAGATAAAGAGAGAAGGGAGAGAGGGGATCTAGTAAAAGCATTTAGTTTTCAGTCATTAAACCTCTCTACATACATGAAGTTGTCAGCCTGTGACCAAGGAGCGACGTGTTAGACCAGCGACCCCCAAGGTTCCTCTTTACTGAGTTGTCATGGATTCCTGTGCTGCAGTGACTCTTGGTTTGAACACAAAATAGGAGGACCCGTAAATGGCAATTTTGCTGGGCTTCCTGGAGCTCAAGGGTCCTCCTGGAGCTTGCATGGAGCCCATCAGCAGCTATGTGTGGCGGCATCAAGCAAGCATTTGCTCAGCATCTACAAATGGCCCATGTCTGACGTGTGTTACTTCAGCCTGCTGAGAACCTAGCAGGGGACAATTAGTGTTGGGTCTGCACTACAGAAAAAGAGGCACAGAATCCTCTTGTCATGAAGCAAGTAAGGAGGGGATATCAGACTCCAGAAAGGGCTGCTGGACTCCAGACTGGCCACTCCTTCCTTTTGTTTGCTTGGTTTTAGACAGTCTTATGTAGCCTAGGCTGGTCTCAGATTTACTACATAGCAGAGAACAACCTTGAACTTCTGATCCTCCAGCTTCCACTTCCTGAGTATTCCAGGCACATGAGTCACCGTGCCTGGCTTTACATGGCTCTGCAGCTCCAAGTCAAGGATTCGTGCATGCTAGGCAAGCAGTCTGCCAACTGAGCTACGGCCCCAGAGCTCCCGAGCTGACTGCCTTCTTCTACCTCTGACAAAGGTTCTAACAGTTCCTTATACCGAGAGCCAGTGGTTGCACACTAAAAAGAGGGAACGCTCCTTTCTTATTATTGCAAAGACTCCTGAGGCCAGAAAGCTTTCATTTGAGGACAAGAAAGGAACAGAGGGGTCATGGAGGCAGTGGCTGGATCTTCCTCACCTCGAAATCAGAGGCAATGTCCTAGCCACATGCAGTCCCGCCACCCCGCTGCGCGGCTCTATTGAAGCTGCTAGCCCAGGTCACCATCTGGTCAACCTTCTTTCTGTTTGCAAGCTGGTCCCTGAGGCACAATATCCCAAGATCCCAGATTCATTACTTACAGCAACCAACTCTTGGAGCTGGGGGTGGAATGGGGCAGCAGGAGAGAGGGAAAGACAACTCAGAGAAAATCACCAATCCTATTGGGCCACAGACCTAACAGACACGTTGAATGTATTCTTTTCTCCTGCCTCATAAACTCGCTGAGCCTCAGACCCCAGCTGCAATGACAAGGTCTGCGAGTGTGTACCCACTGTCCAGTGCACCCCAACCTCAGCTCAGATGTTTTCCCTCCTAAGGACTCTAACCTCTTAATGTTCACTCTGCCCCTCTAGCCCCATCTCTTCCACCTGGGTCACTGTTTGGCCACAACCCCTTCCTCCTCAAAGCCCAGCTCCCATCCTGTTCATCAGTTCCTCTGCAACTTGAACATTACCTATTCTTTGAGTTTCCATTTCACCAAGTATCTGTCACAGAAGAACGAAGGACCAGAGGCCAAGGACACCCCTAGCGTGATAGCTGCTTTCTCTTCAATTCTGGGTCTAACATCACTACACTCAAAAATGGCTGCTATCATATATGCATATATTTTAGGAATCTCCTACAGTGGTCAGTTTCCAAATGGGCCTACGTCCCTCCCCATATTCCCTCTTTTGTCCCTCTCTCCTAACTCCCTTCCTATTGATCCTCTAGTCTGATCCCCCCTTCATCTCTCCATAACACTATATTCGAGTTCCCTTCATTGGGAGATTCTTTCCTCCTCACTGCTCCCTCACTAAGTACATTTTGTATTTTTATGAGTTTTCTTTAGTGTTTTTGTTTTCTGAGATGAAGAGAAAGAGAACACATGAATTTGGGTGGGTCAGGGGTCAGGGACAGTTCTAGGAGGAGTTGGGGGAAGAGAAACAACATGATTAAATATAAACATTTTTTTAAAAATGACTGCTCATATTGTATTTCAGAGTACTGGAGTTTGGTGGCCAGCACCCATACCAGAAAGTTCACAGTTGTCCATAACTACAGCTCCAGAAGATCTGATGCCCTTTTCCTTGTCTCTGTACACACACACACATACACACACACACACACACACAGAGAGAGAGAGAGAGAGAGAGAGAGAGAGAGAGAGAGAGAGAGAGAGAGAGAGCAAATACACACAGAGATACACATAAATAAAAATTAAGGCATACTTTAAGGTCACTGATCATGGAAGCCTCCTCCACTCTCAGAAAATACCAACCCCACCCTACTGGAGTGCAGGTCAGAGGTCTGACAATACACAGTGGTTTGGTCTTCACTGTCAACTTGACTGGATTAAGAATCACCATGTTCCCATTCTTAATGGAGATAGAGGAGGAGCTATGGGGAGAGGGTGGATAGGAAAGAGGAGGGGACAGGAGGAGAGGAGGAAGGGGAAACTGGATGGTATGTAAAATAAATAGAAAGAAGTTATTCAAATTAAAAAATTAAAAGAAAAAAAGAATCACCATGGAAATACACCTCTGGCTACATCTGTAAGGGTGTTTCTAAATAGGGTTAACTGAGAAGGGAAGACCTCCCAGAACACGGGCTGCACCATTTCAGATGTTGGCATCATAGTCTGAATCAAAAGAGAGAGACAGAGAGAGAGAGAGAGAGAGAGAGAGAGAGAGAGAGAGAGCTAACCACTGGCATTTCTTCTCTCTCTCTCCCTCCCTCCTGACTATAGACACGATGTGACCTGCCTCACACTCCTGCCTCCAGGCTTTCCTTCCCATGATGCACTGTATCTTCAAACTACAAACCAAAATAAACACTTTCTTCCTGCAGTTGCCTTCATAAGATACGTTGTCACAGCAACAAGAAGATAAATTAATGAACCGTGGTCACCCCAGGTACCACCAAATCCTCAAGAGAATGGAATCTGCCATTGGCTTCTTTATGCCCACCCCCAACTGGCGCAGTGGCACTAATAAATGTGTGTTGAACTGAATTAAGTGAAGATGTTACCTAGAGAACAAGAGTTAAGATTATCATAATGCAGAGTCTCAGATGATGGGGAACATGAAGGAACCATGACCTCTCTCCTCAGAACTCAATTATCTGCATCAGAACCAATGTCTCCGATATCTAGCTATTAATTTGCTCACAATCATCTCAGCCTCCAAGGTTCACAAACGTCCCTTTCAATTTCTCAGGCACAGTGTTCATAGGAAACGATGCTCTCCCATTCATGGACTCACAGTGGCCCTCGGGCTACCTCCCTCTATCCAAACCCCTCACATCTCCTAATGCAGTCTTAGGTTGTGTTTTTTCTGCTTTGTTAAAATTAAGCCCCTGGGCAGATGGCTCAGTAGGTAAAGTGCTTTCTTGTGTGAACATCAAGATGTGAATTTGGATCCTCAGCATCCATAAAAAAGTCGGGTATGACGGCAAATGTTTTTTTTTGTTTTGTTTTGTTTTTTGTTTTTTTGGTTTTTCAAGACAGGGTTTCTCTGTGGTTTTGGAGCCTGTCCTGGAACTAGCTCTTGTAGACCAGGCTGGTCTCAAACTCACAGAGATCCGCCTGCCTCTGCCTCCCAAGTGCTGGAATTAAAGGCGTGCGCCACCACCACCCGGCTACAGCAAATGTTTTTAATCCCAGTGCTGGGGAAGTAGAGACAGGAGAATCCCTGGGGCTCGCTAGTCAGGCATTCTAGGCTAATTGAAAAGCTCCAGGTTATACTTACTGAACCTGGATGGAGGTGGGCGGTCCTTGGACTTCCCACAGGTCAGGGAGCCCTGATGGCTCTTCGGGCTGATGGGGGAGAGGGACTTGATCGGGGGGGGCGGGGGGGGAGGTGGGGGGCGGTGGCGAGGAGGAGGCGGAAATCCTCAATAAATAAATAAATTAATAAAAAAAAAGAAAAGCTCCAGGTTTACTAAGAGATTTAATCTCAAAAAAACAAGGTATGTATGTAGACTTCTGGCCTCCACATGCATGCACAAGTGCATGTGTGTGCACATGCATACATGCACGCGCGCGCGCACACACACACACACACACACATATACACATACAATGAAAGTCCATTCCCACAACTTTTGGGGACATGTTTTGGGACCCACAATTCTCTGTTCAGCATCAAATCAATAGCTGAGAGACACGAGGTTTACTGGCAGCCTGAGTTAAAGAAATCTATTCTAATTAATCCTCCACTTAAAAATGATGGCCTTTAGCCATCTCAAGGGCAGCAGCCAACAACTCTAGAGAGAAAGAAAATGCAGTCTTGACTTCTCATGAAATCAATACCCCTCCACACACTGAGTTCGGTTATGGGTCACGCCAATAGGGCAACAGATATGACTGAGGTCACCTTAGCCATCCCCTGTCATAAGGCAAATGGTTAGAATAAGAGGAAATTAAGGGTCCTATCCCAGAATCCATGCCTAGCTGAACAGAGACTTCCCCTGGGGTCCACCTGCATCATTAGATAGAGTTACATATGTCATTTGCATCAGTGTAAACACGTCGGTGACAACCTCAGAGTGCCTAAAATGTGTCGGCATCACATTGAGAGAAAGAAATCAGACTTACTTCTGAGCAGTTTCACCAGGAGAGAGAGATCAGATTTTAAATCCTCTTCTTCCCCCTACACTGTGTGTCTTCCACCGTCTCCTGATGGTAACCCATCCATTGTATGAGTCTGAATCTGGGCCTGCCAGCATGCTCTCTTTTGTGTCTGTCTGTCCCTATGTCTGTGTCCCCAGTAAGGCTTTTTGCTTATCTTGGAAAGTACCACATGGAGAAGGTATGAGGAACATTTTACAGAAATCTTTAATAGAGTTTAACAGGCGATGAAACTTTACTGACTCCAACTGATCCCAATAACAAGCTCCACTACAAACATCACTACACATGGACCTATCAACTTACATCCATGATACTTCCAACATTCATGTTGAATAATTATTTTATAAGGTTTTTTTCAACCTATTGGCTTTTCCCCACATTTATAACTATAACATATAAATACATATGAATTACTCCTGGGTCAGGAACATGAAAGAGTACATAACCTAAGATTACAGCTATGCATTACCTGTAATCTTAAAACCTGAGTTATAAAAGTTGATTGCATGGGGAATCCAAAGCAAGTAATGTTGGTTGTTGTATTTTTCTCTGAAAGGCAGGTTACTCAAATGGAATGAGTACACAGTAGGATAACTGTCTTAAGTGACCCCCAAGGTACATTCTTAACTCAGCTGTGAGGTTCAGCAAAAAGTTCCAGGCTCTTTGAATGCAAGAGACGTCTTTGTGATGATGCATCATTAGAGTAGGTTTCTGTGTGTCTGCGTGGTAAGACTTCTGGGTTAAGCCAAAAATGGAAAGATCTGGTGAGAAACAGGGTCAGAGAAGAGAAAACTCATCAGCCTCGATGCTAATCCACATAGTTAGATAATCCAACATCCAGTGATCAGTGCACCATACAACCTCAGGTACAGTGTGGCCAGTCCGTGGAGTGGGAGAGAAATAGGCCACCAGGAAGGTGGTGGCTGAGGAAGGCCCAGGAGGCTGTCAGTATGCAGAGCTCACAGAGTGGTCCTGCTGAGACTGCAGAAGGTTCACTTCACACACTGACTACGAGGCGAGGAGCTGATCTAGATGATACCTGTCTACCTGGGAGACTCGGGTTTCTGCACTGGCTTCTTTATCTCTGGAATATGGGACAAGCAATGACAGAGCTTACTGAACAGGCTTACCATGGAACTGAGATGCAAGTTCACCTTGATCCCAAGATCAAAACCCTCCTTCCTTCATTAATTAGGCCAAGACATTTGAAGTCCAAGTTGTTCCATGAATGAGAAAGCACAGCAAAAGAGATCAGGGGGAAAGTCAGGAAATTTTCTTCCCTTTCAGCCTGGTTTCCTGTAGAACAGGAAACACTGGGAAGAATGGTCATCAACACACAAGCCCTACCACTACTAGAAAATTCCTCATGCAGAAAGAGGAGAGAAGTGAAGGGAAGTGAGAAGCTTGAACATCATCATAGGTCATGTCCCCTGCTGAACAGCCTCTCCCGATTCCTGCTGTCTCTCTGACAGACCCCTAATAGCAACTCTCTACTATTCTGAAAATGAAAGCTGGTGAGGGATAACTGTCTGTATTCTGTCAATTATATTATAAATAAACGCTGATTGGCCAGTAGCCAGGAAGGAAGTATAGGCAAGACAACCAGACAGGAAGTAAAGGTGGGTCAATGAGAACAGGAGAATTCTGGGAAGAAGGAAGTCCATTCCTCTGCAGTCCTGGCCCAGCCACAGAGCAAGCAAGATGTGACTGCCTTGCTGAAAAAGGTACTAAGCCATGTGGCTAACATAGACAAGAATAATGGGCTAATGTAAGTTGTAAGAGTTAATAAGAAGCCTGAGTTAATGGGCCAATCAGTTTATAATGAATATAGACCTCTGTGTGATTTCTTTGGGACTTAATGATTGTGGGAACTGGGCAGAAGAGAAACCTACAGAAAGCCACAAGGGCCACCGCATGAGACGAAAGACAGAGAGGACCTGAGGACAGCTCAGATGGCAGCACAACCATGCAGCACATACTGATGACTGAAGGATCTTAGCTACGTTTCTATTATCATGAAAAAAAAAAACATAACCAAGACAACTTAGAAAAGGAAGCATTTAATTTGGGGCTTATGGTTCTAGAGGGTTAGAGTTCATAACCATCATGGCAGTAGTCATGGCAGCACACAGGCAAGCAAGATGATGGAGAAGCAGCTGAGAGCTTCCGTCCTTAGCAGCAGGTAGGTGATGAGAGCTAAGTAGGAATGGAAACCTCAAAGCCCATCCCCAGTGAGGCCACACATTCTAATCCTAAACAGTCCTGGAGTCCACGTATTCAACTATATAAGCCTATGGGGGGGGGGGCATTCGCATTCCAAACACCACAGTGAGTGGTGAGTATTCCAAATACCCCAGCTGTGGCCACTTGGGGCCATCAGCTCCAGGGGAGGGGAGTAAGAGAAGCAGACCTTTACACATGCTGAAATTGCAATCCTCTAAACTGGAGGATCTGGGTGAGCCCTTCTAACAGTGTCTAGAATATGGGTTCTATATTCTACCTTCCAGCTCAAAACACATTCAGTTGGGGGAAATAAAGTCGTCTGCCTGTACCTGCACTCATGGCATTCAAACCCATGCTCTCATCTACACACATACTAACAGTCAGAGCCTCTAAAGAGTGATAGCAGCTGCCTTGTGGAGCATTTCCCGGGTGCCAGGCACCTCTCCCGCTGCCTTATGTGGGACACAGCACTTATTTTTCACAATCAAGACCCATAGGCTTGGCATTTCTATTGCTTCTTCCTGGGTCATGAGCAAACTCAAGCATAAAAACATTGTTAGGTAGGGGTTGAGGAGATGGCTTCCTTGGTAAGGTGCTGCCATGTAAGCATGGGGACATGAATGCAAGCCCAGCACTCAGGGGAAAACCCTGCTAGAGCGACACACAATTATAACCCCAGTGCTGGGGAAGCAGAGAGATGGATTCCTGGAGCTTGTTGGCCAGCCAGCCTAGACTCCACAAAACCCAGGTTGCAGTGAGAGATCTTCCCTCAAAAAGCAAGGTAGATTGATGGGTGTGGTGGCGCACACCTTTAAACCCAGCACTTGGAAAACTGAGGAAGGCTGATCTCTGTGAGTTCGAGGCCAGCCTAGTTGACACAGTAGGTTCCAGGCCAACCAGACCTATATAGTGAGATTCCATTCAAAAAAAAAAAAAAGGTAGAAGAGTCCTGAAGAAGGGTGTGCACACACACATGCATGCGCACGTGCACAGACACACACTCACGTAAACACATATAACTTATTCTAGGTTACACTATGGAAGTAGGAAGCCTGGAATTTCAGTTCAGACCATTTGTCCCAGAGCCTAGATTCATTATACTCCTCTTAACATCTGTATCTAGCCTGCCTCCTCCAGTGCTTTTTTTTACACTCTACTGAGTGTGGGCTGTGAGCTGAACTCTGCCCGAAGCTTTGCCACAGCGCTTCTCTCTTTAGTGACCCCAGGGTAAAGCTGCTTTTCACTACCAGAAGTTTAAAGGTGAGGAACCAGGGACTCTGAAACCGTGAGTCTCCAAATATCTGCTAAGCAAACCCTGTGTGAGTGCATGCAGAAGGCGGGGACCACCCTCACCCAAAGGTGACAGTCAGGGCTCTGCACACAGCTGACGACACTTGGGTGATGACAGGAAGGATGGGAAATGTGGGTCAGGGGACATGACTCATGGACATGCTTGTTGTGCAGAGTGAGGACTGACGTGCGGAAAAGGGGGAAATGGGGGAGAGGGAATTAGCACAGAAAGCAAAACCAAGGCAGAGCCGAAAGGTAGCCTGGCCTTAGCTGAAGTGGGCGCTGCACAAATGCTGGAGCTTGGGGACATGGAAACACAGCACCAGAACCTGCAGCTAGCTTGAGGGGTCACCCTCAAGCTGTCCCTGACAGAAAGAGATGTCCGCACACTTTTCTTTCCCCTGAACTCACAGCAAACATGGTCATGCAGTCCCAACTAACATGGCCTCCTGTGCCTCAGTTTGGTCTTGCTGTACTAACGCTTTACAGCAAGCTCATGGAAAAGCCAGTGCTCTGGGTCCTGGCAGGATGCTGCACACTGTAATCCCAACACTAGGGAAGTCAGTGCAGGAGGGGAGGAGGTTTGAGACCAGCCTAGACTATACGGAAAGTTCCAGATCAGCCTGGTCTGTTCTAACCAGTTCTGGAACAGAACCACTCCACTGACTGCTGAGCAACATCCAAAAAACCAGAAAGGAGGGATGAATGTCCCCAGCCTTTGTTCTCCTCAACAGATGCAGAGCCCAGGAAGACAGAAAAAAAGTGAGAGTTAGAAGAGGGTTGAGTGTCCACTCTTATCTGAATGGGCACATACAGGCAACATTTTCTTTCTTTTGTGTTACCTTTTCTTTCTGTAAAAAATGTAAGATATTTTTATTAATATATTTTTAAAATTTGTGGTTTTTTATCTTTTTTATTTATTGATTTTCCCATCCCATCGCATTTCCCCTTCCTCCTCTCCTCTCAGTCCCTCCCCTACCCCATCCACTCCTCCTTTCTCTTCAGAAAAGGACAGGCCTCCCATGTATATCAGTCAGCCATGGCAGATCAAGTTGCAGTGAGACTAGGCACTTTCTTTTCTATTAGACTGGGTGAGGCAACCCAGTAGGAAGGAAGGGTCCCAAAGGCAAGTAACAGAGTCAAAATCAGCCCCTGGTCCTACCGTTAGGAGTCCCACAAGAAAGCCAAGCTACACAATGGCAACGTATATGCAGAGAGCCTAGGTCAGTCCCACGCAACCTCCCTGGTTGTTGCTTCAGTCTCTGTGAGCCCTTATGAGCCCAAGTTAGTTGATTCTGTGGGTTCTCTTATGGTGTCCTTGGCCCCTCTGGCTCCCATAATCTTTCCTCCCCCTCTTCCACAGGATTTCCACTTAATGTTTGGCTATGGGTTGGGATTCCAATCCATCTGCTGGAAGCTTGCCTGGTTACAGGAGATGGCTGGTTCATGCTCTGTACCTCCCCTTGCTAGGAGTTTTTAGCTAGGTTCACCCTCATAGATTCCTGGGAGTTTCCACTGCACTAGGTTTTTAGCTCATCCCAGAGATGAAGGCCACTTTCTAACTGACTGGCTGGTACATGCATAGAGATGTATGGGAACCATGTGCCTTTTTCTTTTACATATCTGTGCACTCCCTTATTCTTTTCCTTCTCCTAATAGTCAGCTTTCTATTCTATCACTTTTTATTCCTTTTTATCATAATGACGACTCTCACGTCCTCACTTTTACTTTCTCTTTTTTTGGGTGTTCTAATTCACCATGTGTCTTCCATTTCTTATCTTCTTCTCTCTTAATTTGTTTACTTCCTCAATCAACTCTTACAACTTTTGGCTTATATTTTTTTCTGTCCCCTGACTTCATGCTGTTATTGAGCTGGTCCTGGTTTGTCACTTTATTCATGATTGATCTGCATAGTGTGGGAGGGGCCACCATGACACATCAAGCATCTATGTAGATGCCCCAACATTGACCTGTATCTTGTTCTGTGTACAGCCCAGCCATACACAGGCTTCAGCAAATATTTTGCTCCAAGAGCAGAGGACAGGCCACACCCTTGTGATCCCAGCCAGTGACTAAGGATCCAAGCAGCCACAGAAAGTAGAGAGGGTTGAACACCCACTCCCGTCATCCACCCCTGCAATTCCACCTTAGTCAAGCAGCTAAAGGACTATGGACACCACACCTACATGAGACCAGAGAACAGATCAATTCCCAAGCACGTCAGAGCATCCACTGGTGACAGAACTAGAGGAGTCCTAACCAAGGCATAGGCCACACTGTCTGTCCCATACCTTACAGAAAGTCCTCACTCATGGGAGTTCTACAGGAAAACTATACTATAAAATCCAACCGGAAAAATATTCCACATCCCGCAACAATCCGATATCCCGGGACACATGATCTAGACAAGGGTAACACAAATATAATATATACGTTGGCTACACATATATGTTATGTATAAGACAAACAAAATGTATATATGTTGGTTACACATAAATGTTACATATAATACACAAGCATAACATATATATGTTGGTTACACACATACACACAGATGGAAAGAAAGAAAGAGAGGGGGAGCCTACCAAAACGGAATCAAGAGGATCTTTTCAAATTCTAAACAGATCAATAACTAATCAAGGCAGTAATAAAAATTTGCCCAGCAAAGAGCAAAGAAAGACTTCAGGACCAGATAGAGGCACTGATGAACTTTGACTAGAGCTTTAAAGAATAAAACTGTTTCTTAAGCTGTTCCAAAAAGAAAGGAAGGCTGGAGAGATGCTTTGTGGCTAAGAGCACTTACTGCTCTTAGTTCCGTTCCCAGCAGCAACAGCTCACAACCTCCTGAAACTCCAGTTCCAGTGGATCCAGCGCCCTCTTCTGACCTTCTCAGGCATTCACTCATGTGCACATACATACACACACCATTAAGGGTAAAATGAAGCCTTAAAGAAGGGAACGAATGTTTTCAAACTCAGCCTGTGAAACCAGGAAAACCTAGAGGACTCATTTTGAAATATGGGTATGGACCACAACTCCTTCCAATAATAACAGCAAAACAGCCAAACAGGATCAGGTCCCCTGGAAGGCTCCTGTTGGTCTCTACCATGCACACACCCCAGAGCTAGAGTTGTAGACGTAAGCCACCACATGTTTAATGAAGTACGATTAATAAAATCTCAGAGACAGATATTGGGGTTCAACCTGAAGACCATAAAAAGCAAAGCAGCCACTGGCTCTTAGCTTACCTCAGTCTGAAAATGGTGATCCTGCCTCCAGGAAACCTCAGAATGAGACTGAGAGCCATCTCCTCCCGTCACATATTCCTCTTTAGTTCTGGGATTAATGGCATGCACCACTCCACCTGGTTACTATGGCAAGCTAGAATGGCTGCCGAGATTAAAGGTGTGTGTTGTTGCTGCCTGGTCTGTAAGGCTGGTCAATGTGGGTATTTAACTTTTCCGGTCTTCAGGCAAGCTTTATTTATTAAAATACAAATGAAATGCCACTACAGTTTAAGTCTTTACTGTTGAGAATTTCATACATGCACAGAGTGTGTTTTGATCAAATTCATTCCCAGATTTCCTTTCTTTCAATTTTCCTTCTCAGTCAGCTTAATGTGGTTTTTTTTAAAGCCCAGAGTTCACTTAGTGCTACCTGGAAAAGCATGTGTGTAGGGCCATCTAATGGGGCATGAGTAACCTCTCAGCGGTCACATCCCTGAATAAAACTGACTCTTCCCCCCTCAGTGGCCATCAGTTGTCAATAGCTCCACAGATAGGGATGGGACTTGATGATCCCTCCACCATCCATATTGTAATTTTGTCTGGCTTGATGGTGTGTATATCATGTAAATGCAGTCAGCAGCTATGACTTTATGTGTGCAACAGTCCTATCATATTCTCAAAAACTGTATCACTGCAAAGATCCACTGCCTCTCCCTCCTTCAACCGCTTCCTCAATGGTCCCTAATCGTTGGGGGAGGTATGATTACAGAGTCCTGTTAGAGCTGAGCATCCCATGGTCTCTAGTTCTCTGCACAACCAGGCGTATTAATTGCTAACTACTGTATAAAAGAAGCTTTATCAGTCAGGGTTTGTACGTATATTAATCTGTGATTATAAAGATAAGAACCTGGAACACAATTTCATGCAGAATAATAGTATTATACTCATCCCTAGGTCCTATGATCTAGTCAACCATGAGTTTTGGGCCTAGTTAATAGGACCAAGAATGAGTTCCCTCTTGTGAGTGGTCCTTAAATCCAATAAAAAAAAATGGATGTTTGCTCCCATCACGTTCATGCTACTATTGCATCAGTGGTGAGATGTACCAAACCAGTCATTACTACAGCTCACATGGTCTTAGCTGGGTAAGACTGTGGATTGTGTTTCTTTCTTGGTACCATGCATAAGACCTCTAGCACCATAAAAGCTAGCTGTAGGATAAAGCTTCCAGGTTCATTCTCAATGTCCTACACTCAATGTCCTATAATTCAATAGATGGTATCTTCAGCAATATGGTCTTAAAATCAAGTTCTAGAGGGTAAGCAAGAGCATTGTAAATGGCCAGTAATGCTTGGAGATCCAAGAGACCCCGCTATGCCTATAACTTGAAAAGGGGTAATCCATACTTGGCACTGACACCTGAATCTTTATATATGAATTCTGGAGATTAAACTTGAGTCCTGATGTTTGTGAGGCAAGTACTTTTGTCTGAGCTATCTCCCAATCCTATAACTTTTTTAAGAGAAAAAACAACAACAAAAAAGTGATAACACAAATAAAATAATCAACGGAGTGAGGAGAGAAAGTAGAGAATGATGATCTAGTTTGGTTTTCAGTTGCTGTGATAAAACACTCTGACTTCTTCAGGGAGGAAATTGTTTCTTTGGCTTACACTTGCAAGCCACAATCCATGCTTGAGGAAAGGGCAGGAACTCCAGGCCAGAACCCGAAGGCAGGAACCATGGAGAGAGGATGCTTGCTGGCTCCTGCTTGTCTAACTTTCCTATATGGCCCAGGATCACTTGCACATGGAATGGAGCTGCCCACAGTGATCTGGACCCTCCTACAGCAATTACCAACCAAAGTTAACCCCCACAGCCGTGTCCACAGGTCAGTCTAATCTGGGCAGTTCTTTCAGCAAGTCTTCTCCTCCCAGAGAACTTTCAGCTGTGTCAAGTTGACAATACTAATAATGTACTACTAATGCTCTTGCTTTTGTGACAAAATGCCTGACAAACACAATTTAAAGAAGGAAAGGGTTTGTGAATCTTGTAAATTTCATGAACTTTCTGAGACTTGTGAGTTTTGTTTACCACTTGAGCCTTAGAAGCTGCCTTCACTTCCTTTTCCTCACTTTCAGCTTTATGCTACCCCTCAGTTGTGTCTGAGCACCACCAGTGATCCCTATTACATCCCTTCTGGATCAGTTCTGTTAGGTGATTTTCCTCATTGATCAGTCCTCATTCTCCAAAGTTTCAGAACCCTCTATGAGCTAACTGACCCCATTCAATAAAGTCCTTTAGTACATAAGTGATCAGCATTTGTTTGCCTTTCATTGAGGATAACTAAGAGCCATGATGCTGATGAGGGATACCCCAGAAGGAGGACTATCAAGAGGGACAGGGTGATTCCACAGAGGATGCTCATTCCCTGGAAGGAAGCTGCCTCACCCAAGAGTGATCTTCACTAAGTCGTTCCTTCACAGACCAGAGATTCCTGCCGCTGTTCCTGCAGGGAGCTCTTTAACATTTACAGAACCCATCCACACCCATCATGTCACCCCGTAACCAGAGGCAATGAGCAGGGATGCTCTGAGACTATTAGTCTCATTTAATTGAGAGGGAGCTGAATTTCGGAGCAGTGACAGATCCAAGCCACACAGAAACTTAGCCACCATGCTTGGTACACAGTCCAGGCCTCCTGATGCTGCCCAAATATACTGAAAGTGAAAGAGGGCTACAAAGCTAAGAAAAACAGTTGTTCACTGAGGCATTTTGGGGGTTCTGTATGTGCAGGCATCGTGCTAGTAATAACACAGACTCACCCAATTGTTTCAAAACCTTAAATAGCATAGCTCCATTTTTAGAGAGGAGGAGCCTGAGGCACAGAACTTTAGGCCCAGCATTGCCTAAAGCAGGTAAGTAGGAGAGCTTTGACACAAAGAAAAAGCCTGGATTCAGAGCCCTTCTTGATCCCTCTATTTGTAGAGTGCAGGAAGAGGCTGACTGGGATTCAGGTTCCCCGGTCCTTATGCAGACTGAGAGGAAGTTCTAGAAGGCTAGGCAGCAGTGAGGACGCTCTGATCCCCCAGTGTTCAGAGAGATCAAAATGCAGGTGTCCCACACTAAACGCCTGAACATGAAGTACGCTAACTGAGCAGGTGCTGAATTGCAGAAAAGTTAAATAAGGAATGAGAGCATTGAAGGCTGCAGTAGAGTGAGGAGGGTGAAAACCAATTTCACACCAAGCCCCAGGCAATGATTTAGAGGGGAAGAAAACCAATATATGTGGTATCAAATAATAACTGTAGCAATGTCCTCAGCCTTGCCTTTGAGGAGGCTAAAACGCTCACAATGGTTATTAAAATTCGCTCTCCTCTTTGGGGGGCCTGTACTCTGCTGAGGGTAGCTGCGAGCCATTTTTTGTGATGTGCAGGGAAACAGAAGCCCAAGAGGTCAATGCAGAAATCAGAGAAAAGCCAAAGATCTATGGAAATGGACTGTGAGGAGCCAAAAGCTGGTAGTAAAAGTCAGTGTCTCAAAAAATCAATTCAGCAAAGGACTGATCTATATAGAACTGTCAAACAAATACTAACATCTGTCCTAAGCAAACTGGCCACTGCCACGGTGTCTTCAGTACCAGGACAGGAGGAGCAGCAAGATAGAAAGGTAAGAAGCCACACATGGGACAGAAACTAGGAAGTTGAAAGGGGACATAGGTGATTAAAAAATAGAAGAATTAGCAGGCTCTCCACAGGAGAAAGCCACTTGTTCACATATGAAGCACAAGCAAACCAAGACAGAATGCTTCTGGAGAATCAAGGCATCCTCCAGTTCGGGACACTGGCTCCTGGATGCATGATTTCAAGGTCCCTTCTGCAGGACAGAGTAGAGGATTGTCCTAACCTTTTATTTCCACCCCCATCAGCCTACTCTCAGGCAACAGGTACTCAGTGACTTCCCCGCAGACCTACCCTCGGGATCTGACATGTTTATACCTTTACCCTATCTTTGGTATCATTTAGCTCTTCTCATTTTATACCCAGCACAACACTCCTCCACACACCATCTCTGTGCGTCCATAGCTACACTTCTACCTGAAACTACCCTTTCTGTCCCTTTGGATGACTCATACATACTTCAGTGAACAAACTGTTGTGTAACCATCTGAGCTGATGGCCGTACCACAAATATGTTACATTAATAATTCCAATATTTTAGTCTTAAAACTTTATAGTGTGCAAATCATATAAATAAGGCCTTTTAAAGCTACTTAAGAAGCTTGGGTGTCATCCAATGCAAAGTAGCCGCCTAGCAAGTGCAAAGCCATAGGTTTAATCCCTAGCACTGTAAAAATAAAGTTATCTTAGGGTGGTAAAGTTCCACTGTGTAATTTTGAAAATGACTTGGTCTAGTGAAAGAGGAAGGCTAGGGGTTGAAGAGATGACTCAGAAGTTGCAGAGTTCCCAGGACCAATGTCAGGCAGCTCACCATCACAGGTAGCTTCAGTTCCAGAGAACCTGGTACTCTCTTCTGGCTTCTGTAAGCACTGGTATGTATGTGGCACACACACACACACACACACACACACACACACAAACACACACACACACACACATACACACACACCACAAAATAAATAAACAAACAAGCAAAAATAAATGAATCTTTTTTTAAAGAAAGTGAAATGCTACAGGGTGAAGTATCTGATGAAAATGTCTAAGGAATCCAAGATTTTTTTCTTTTCTTTTTAAATATTTATTTATTTATTTATTATGCATACAATATTCTGTCCGTGTGCATGTCTGCAGGCCAGAGGAGGGCACCAGACCTCTTTACAGATGGTTGTGAGCCACCATGTGGTTGCTGGGAATTGAACTCAAGACCTTTGGAAGAACAGGCAATGCTCTTAACCACTGAGCCATCTCTCCAACCCCCAAGATTTTTTTTTTTAATTTAGATGTAGTCTGATACTTCTAGAGGTTTCCAAAGTAAGCACCTTCAACCAAACAAAAATCTTTTCAAAGTTAGGGGACCTCTTTTCTTTGCTTTTGGAATGCAGGGGAAGCACACATCATAGACAAGTATAAATTTTAAAAATTAAAATGGGTTTGGAACAGAAATGCTTTCATTCCAGACCCCACAGTATGTTGATTTTGTGAACTGGGGCAAATTAATGATCATTCCTAAACTATCAAGTGTGCATAAACGTATCTGCTTAACGAGTTAAGAGACTAAAGCAGTGATATTCACAAAACACTTTCCTAGCTTCTTTTCTTGCTGCTGTGATGAAGTAGTCTAACAGAAGCAGCTTAAGGGGGAAGGAGTTTATTCTCACAGTTCAAGGATACAACCTATCATGGGAGAAGAAGACAAGGCTACAGGATTCAAAACAGCTGGTCACATCGCATCCACACCCAAGAAACAGTGCTTCCTCGTGCTCAGTTGGCTTTCTCTATGTTGTACAGTTCAGGATGCCTGCACAGGGAAGAACAGTCTCTCTCTCTCTCTCTCTCTCTCTCTCTCTCTCTCTCTCTCTCTCTCTCTCTCTCTCTCGGTCACACACACACACACACATGCATGCATGCACGAGAGTCAAGACAGATTTTTCCCATTAACACAATCCAGACAGTCCCCCACACACTTGCCTAGAAACTCACTGTCTGGGTGGGGGTCGGGGGTAATTCTAGATTCCATCAAGTTTACAATTCATGTCTAATGCAGAGCCCAGAAACACCACACCCAGTCTCTGTTATCCCTGGAACTGAGTTTAGTGACCACAAAGTAAACGGAAGAAGATAGACAGTCTTTAGTGTTCCCACTTCTGATTTCTCCCTAATCTTCTCTTTAACACTGTCTGCTTAGAGACTTTCTGCTGTCCCTACCTTGAGCAGGCTGGCTTTGTTATTCCAATGTCTTTTCCATCAAAGCAGAAAACAGCAATACATTCAACAGGTTTTTATTTATCATTCCTTATTACATATAAAATTTATCTACTATTCACTGAGCTTCAGGTCCTATGAGTTCAGGGTATGTGGGAACCAGGTGAGGGGCAATT
Source organism: Microtus ochrogaster (assembly GCF_000317375.1). Lineage (NCBI taxonomy): Eukaryota > Metazoa > Chordata > Mammalia > Rodentia > Cricetidae > Microtus > Microtus ochrogaster. The sequence goes on from NC_022014.1 coordinate 42,986,559, forward strand.
AGCATACAATGTGTCAGGACTCTGAAAGACAGTGACACTTTTTAAAACCCAGTCAGACGCATCTGTAAACCCAGCACTGGCGAGGCTGAGGCAGGACAAGCTCTCTGACTTCCATATGTATACTGTAGTATGCACATAACCACATTTAGACAACATGCATGCACAAACACAATAATAATAAATAAAAACTGAAAGCATGAATCACCATGTGCTGGCTAGTTTTATGTCAACTTGACACACGCTGGAGTCATCAGAGAGGAGGGAGCCTAAATTGAAAAAATGTCTCCATAAGATAAGGCTATAAACAAGCCTATAAGGCATTTTCTTAGTGATGGATGGGGGAGGGCCCAGTCTATTGTGTGTGAGGCCACCCCTGAGCTGGCAGTCCTGGGTTTTAAAAGTAAGTAGGCTGGAGCAAGCCATGAAGAGCAAGCCAGGAAGCAGCATGGTGCCCTCCTGGTCTCTGCACCAACTCCTGCTTTCAGATTCCTGCCCTGCTTGAGTTCCTGTCCTGAACTCCTCCAGTGAGGAATAATGATATGGACCTCTAAGCCAAATTTGGTCATGGCGTTTCAACACAGCGATAATAACCTGAACGAAAACATAGCATTTCTCTGTGCTCAGCCTTGTTGCCCTGGAGGGCAAGGACTTGCAGAATCAACCCATATAACTAGATTGTGCGAGTCAGGAAAGAGGAGAAATATTGATTTGAATGCTTCATTCAAATATAGCACAGAAACCCGTCTGGAATTCTGGGCTCTGCTTCGTGCCTGCTGGTTGCCCCCTAACAAGCATCAAATCACTTCCTGCCTCTGGGCCTCAGATTTCTCAGCTGCCTCATGGCGGTGGTGGTGGTGGAGGGGATTCAGCATCAAGTAGCTGTGGCAGCTACCTCACGCTGTGTGGAGGCCTGCCCTGCCAAAATGTATGTCCACCTGAAACCTTGCCTGGATAAGGGTCTCTGCAGTCAAGTTGCTGTGAAGCTGTACTAGGGTATCACGGGACTTGGATCCTAAGAAAAAGAAAAAACTTTGGGCACAGATGTGCATGGGAGAGGGCTGTGGAAAGGCAGAGGCAGAAAGTGCACAGATGGATCACCATGCCACACATCATCACTGACTGCTCAAAGAAAGAAGATATTTTCCCTGAGAGCCATTTAAGGAGAGCATGGGCTTGCTCACCCCTTGAGACTTGAGTTCCCAGCATTATATTATGAAATAGTCTGTTGTTTTGGCTGCCCAGCTCCTGGCATTTTGTTACAGGACTCCTAAGGAGCCAGTACAGATTCCCTCAAAGTACTTACAGCTTCCAACTTATGGACAGTTCTGCTGGGAGTGGCAAACCGAGACAGGCTCTGAGGCTATGTAGAACGCGGGGCTGACAGGTCAGATGACCTAGAGAGAGACGGCGGGTGGCAAGTGTGCTGTTTGCCACGTCTAGATAATCAGTGTGCCTTATGCTCTAATAAAGTGTGATGAAATTGTTTTAAATTCCCATCAGGAGGAAATGCATTGGGGGCAGGGGAGTGGTGGTAAGACACATCTTCATACAGCCCTGCACCAGCTCTTCCCAGGAGGCCCAACCCCTGCCTTCTGGGGACAGCCAAGGCTTCTGTTACCCTCTCTGCTTTGCCTTCGTCATCTGGGATCACAGTGGCAGAGTACTGAAATGGCTTCCCAATGGCCACGTGGAGACTATGACCAGAATTGAACTTGATTTACACCAGGAATGGAGTTGGTGAACTATTTGGGGTCCTGCAGGAGCCTAAGTACCCGTGCTTCTCAGAGAAGGATGCAGAAATTCAAGCCTCGCTGGGCGGTGGTGGCGCATGCCTGTAATCCCAGCACTCGGGAGGCAGAGGCAGGCCGATCTCTGTGAGTTCGAGGCCAGCCTGGTCCACAAGAGCTAGTTCCGGGACAGGCACCAAAGCTACAGAGAAACTCTGTCTTGAAAAAAACCAAAAAAAAAAAAAGAAAGAAAGAAAGAAAGAAAGAAAGAAAGAAAGAAAGAAAGAAAGAAAGAAAGAAAGAAAGAAAGAAATTCAAGCCTCCTAGAGTCCTCCAGCGGTTCAATCAGGCCAGGCTCCCTTGCCCAGGTTATCACCCACCCATGGCTCCCTCGTCCAACTGCTCCTGGTGCCTAGTTAGACACAGTCAGGTGAAACTTGGGACTAATAGGAGGCTCAAAAAGGGCAATGGTTTAGAAGTTAGAAAAGAGTAGAGCAGCCCCTCTCCAGAGGAACCTGGCCTTTGAAATGCCATCTTCTCCATCATGGAGGCCCGTCTCCTGAGCCCTCTGCACTCGTACTCCAGGGAGTTCTGGCCACATTTAAGAAGGGCTGCTGCAGGGATAGAAAGAGCCCAGGGGCTCTGCCAAGGGTCACTCCTGAGATTACAGGTCACCTGATTCCAATTCCATCCCAGGAAAATCCTTCCACTTATCGAGGCAGTGGGGAGCTGACTTTCCTGGGGATTTTAGGATCTTCAGTATTCTAGCAATGCCTTCATGTTTTGAAGCCGAGAGTCCATCATGGCAAGGAAGGTACAGAGGCAGGAGCATGACGATGCTTACTCATATCTCCATGGACCAAAAAGTGACACAGAACAGGAAATAAAGCCTGCCTAGAAATCTCAAGGTCTACCCCCGCTTCGTAAGTGAGGCTCCAAAACACCACCAGCAGCTGGGGGCTGAGTACTCAAACAGGCAAGCCTGAAAGAGACATTTCATATTCAAACTGTAACCGTCTATCTGAGTCCTCTGGTCCCACTGAGTTCACATACCCTGGGCCTCATCCCTGCCCCTCAGTCATAACATCTGCCTGCTACGCTCTTTGCTGGGTGAACGTCTCTCAGCAAACACCTGCATTAATAATACCACTTCTGCATTCCGTGCAGCGGATCACTTATATCATTTTGTCAAATGAGGTCTTGGTTAGATCTGCCAATCATACAGCCCTTTCCAAATGACAACAGCAACAGCCAGACTAGTTGAAATACAAGGATACATTATAGGATCGCTGAGATCCTAAACACAGAGCAAGCAGTGGAGAAGGGGCACCCCGGCCCACCTCCCACCCCCACCCATCCCCACCCACTCCTGCTCCAGCACTCTCCAGCTTACCTGGAGTTGTACTACAGAGGCAAAGACCATACTGTAAGAGACACAGCTTCCAAGAACTTACCTCATTTCAGCTCAAACAGCCAGAGCTCTTGCAAAAAGAACCTTGTGCTCTAAGAGAACACTGGCCTGAACCTGCCAATGCTTTGCCAAGTAGCCTAGCCAAGCTCCCACCAATCCCTGGGCTGGGTTTTCCTCCTTCATAAGATGAGGTCAATTCCTGGCCTCCAAAGCTCCAAATAAGACTTTTCACAAATCTTCAGAATTCGCTGATTTTCCAAGCACATACTCGCTGTCAGTGTGAGCCCTAATCACTCTATTGATCTATTCAATAGACGCGTATTGAGTAACTACTTCACTATATTTGGGGCAGATATCAGACAATGAAGAAGACAGATGTAATCTATGTCCTTCTGGCCTACAAGCACAACCAGATGCCAAATAAACAATTACTTAATTAATAGGATGAAAGATAGAAGGACGTGGGGGCAGACTCTCCCAAGAGCCAGATCCCTTTGGGTTGTGTGGAAGGAGATTCTGCTCTCTTGAGAAAAAACAGCTTCTGACAAGCGGTTTGAGCATGGGTCTGAGGCCCAAGAGTTAGCTAGTACACAGTCTATGAAATGGCTAAGGAGAGTCACCATTTGTGTGCACTGTTATGGTGAAGACTGATGCTTAGTAGGCTTGCTCTGTCTTACATCCACACCCAGGCCTGTGCATTATGCTCTTCTCGGAGAGAAAAGCTCCATGTATTGCACACATCACACGTTGGTTTGCCTGTGTGTGTTTTTTTCACCTGCCCACAGAAGCCTGTGAACCCAGATCCACATGGTGGACAGCAGCATTCCCAGCATAGAACATGGCTCATAGGACATGTATGGTTATAATGGGCTAAGGACATAGGTGTGGCTCAGTAGTTAAAGTGCTTTCTTTGCAAGCATGAAGTCGGGAGTTCAGATCTAGCACCAGTGTGAAGGTTTGGTGTAGTCACATGTATCATCACCCCAGTGTTGAGACAGGATGGAGACAAGCAGTTCCCAGGAAATTGCTGGCCAGCCAGTCTATCTGAAACAGAGCTCTGTATCTAGTGAGAAATGTTCTTTAAAAAGGGTGGAAAATAATAAAGAAAAAAAAACCCAATGTTGATCTCTGGCCCTCTGCACATGGACACATGGACAAATCTCTGTCTCTGCCTCTCTTCCTGCTCCCCACATGTACACACACACAGGCACATACATGTGCATGCACGCACACACACACACACACACACGTATGGTTTCAGAAGTGGATTTCATGTATGAGAAACCTGAGGTCAAGAGACAAGAAACTAACGACCATTGATGAGGTTCCAGGGAAAGGATAGCCCCATACACCAGTAGTGGAAGTTAGTGCTCCCACTATCAAATTGGTATGTAGGTTCCTGAAAAAAAAACAAAAACAACAAAAAAAAAACGGGAATAACATCTGGTCCAGCTATATTATTTCTGGGTATTTAACCAAAGGAATCAAGGACAGCATACACGTATTTACTGAAGCACTGATCACAGTAGTGGAGGTATGGAATCTGCATAGATGCCCACCAGTGGCTAAATGGACTAGGAAAATGTAGGCACAGTAGAATATTATCACACATGAAGAAAAAAATGAAATATTATTTGAAAGAAAATAGATGGAACTGCAGGTCACTTGTTAAGCAAAGCGATCAGGCAAAAGCAAGCAGCGCCTACCTTCTTTCATATTTGGAATTTAAAAGCTTAGAGAGACATTAGAAAGATATTAAAGAAGATGAGAGGGCTGAACAAGGGGATGAGGGTAAAAGTATGAATAATATTGGGAGTAAAAATGATAAAAGTACTCTATATACATACAGTAAAATATTATTATTTTATAGAATTGATATACACTAATAAAAAGAAAGACACAAGCTGGCTGCTAGATTAAATAAGATCCAATAATTAATGCCTGTAAGAAACACACTTTGCTAGCAAATATATATACAAATTGTAACTGAAGGGTAGTTACAACCAGAGAGACATAAAACAAAAATCAAAAGCAACAAAGAGGGTTAGGAAAATCTATTTCTTTTGCTTGTTTTGAAACAGGGTGCTGCATGTAGCCCATCCTGGCCTGGAACTCACAACCCTCCTCCCTCCATCTCCTACTGCAACAAAATAAAGATTATCTTTGCCAAGATGATATAATGGTTTGTAGTAGGAGGCTACTTGTTTGTTCCTGGCTTCCCAGACTTCCAAAATAACTGCCCAGAAACTGTATTAATTAAATCACTGCTTGGCCTATTAGCTCTAGCTTCTTATAGGCTAGCTCTTACATATTAATTTAACCCATTTCTATTCATCTGTGTACCGCCGTGTGGCTGTGGCTTACCCACAAGATTCCGTCCAGCATCTGTCTCTGGTGGAGCTACATGGCTTCTCCTTGACTCTGCCTTCTTTTCTTCCAGAATTCACTTTAGTTTTCCTTACCTAACTCTACGTTGCCCTATCACAGGCCAAGTCAGCTTCCTTACTCATTAACCAATAAAAGCAACACATATACAGAAGGACTTCCCATGCCAGTGGTTATGCACATATGAGTATAAAGGTTGGTACCCTGAATTTCATTTGTAAGTGGGCCTAAATTGCAAATAGGCCCCAGAACACTGTCAGTGCAATGCTTTAGTACCACATAGTCAGGAAAAGATCATCCAGACAAAAACTGGAAAATAAATGTCAGAGCTGAAGTCCACCAAAAATCAAGCGGAGTCAACAGACATCTACAGAATAAAACATCCACCCACTGCAGAGTGTGCATTATTTTCAGCAACTCATAGAATTTATCTAAAACAGATCACATTCTCTGCCATAAACCAAGCATACATTAACAAATAAAAAACGCTGAAATAATTTCTTGCATTTCATCAGACTATAATGGAATAAAACTAAAAATTAATGGCAGGAGAAAATGCAGAAATAATGCAAACATAGACATTGAATGATATATTTTAACAGGCTCTGAGTCATTCGTGAACTCAAGGGGGAAATTAAAAATTCCTCTGTAAGAAAAATATGTGCTCTCAGCCACTGAGCCATACCTCCAGCCTACCGCTATAGAAGTTGTAACTCAAGACCCCAAGGGAGAGTAGACAGCGTTAGGAAACACTTCCAGACAGAGACTATGGCTGTTGCAGACAAGATGTCTATGGTAGAAACAGCGAATGACACCTAGGGCAAAAATGTGGGATGACCGAATCCAAGGGATCCCTGAAAGCCCATGGAGCTGTTTTTGAGGCGGGGTTGAGTGGAGGAGTTAGATGGTTGAGGATATGACCTAGAGAGGGATAATGCGCTCCAGCCCCTTACTCTTCCCATTGCTTCCCAGCCACTTTAGGACAGCTTACTCCACCACACCCTCACCATGACATTCTGTGTTCTACAGGACACAGAGCCAGTCAAGCAACCATGGGCTGAAGCCTCTGAAATCACGAGCTGACTTAAGCCTTTCCTTTTTACAACTTGACCAGATCATTTGTCACAGAGAGCTAACAGGAGAGCAAGTCTGAGCCAAGAAAATGCAGAAACAACACGATAGAAGATGGGTCTGAGAGAGTCAGGGTCCAGGCCATGATGGGCCTCATAGACATGTCCCTCAAAGAAAAGGGGAAAGACAGTAAAAAAGTGCGCAGTGGTGGCTCTGAAGTGGAGACTGGAAACACAGGACCATGAGTATCCCAGAATTCACTTTGATTGAACAGAAAAGGCTGGAAGAGCTATCTAGCCAGTTTGACGTCAACTGCAGAAATTCAAGCAGCAAGCGCAGTGAGGTTTGACCAGGAGGGCAGATATAGCTTGAAACAGACAGCCCCAATGATGGTTGAAAGGCAAGACGGATATGACTGTGATCTGGGAGTATATGTGAATGACAATTCCAAGCATTTCCTCCTGAACTGGCCGAATAGAGGAGCCCTTCACTGGGAAGAGCCCCCTAGGAGTCAGTTATGCATTCCACCTTAGACAGACAGAATCTCAGCATGTTCCAAGTGCCCAAGAAGAAATGCTAATTGGTCCAATGTGGGTACACAGCTGAGACTCGATTAGTGGTGTATTGTGAATAGCTGAACCCCAATGCTGAAATCACCTAAAAGGCAAAAACTGCCTGAGGAGATGGCTCAGTAGGTCTTTACCCCTGCTGTGAGGACCTGAGTTTGCACACGCAGAGACAGGACACTGGCTTTTCTTTGGCCTTGTGCACATTAATCTGCTACTCTAAAGACCAGCCCGGAAAAGCAGGGACCACAGCTGCAATCCCAGCACTCCTATGGGGAGATGGAGACAGAAAAATCCCCTGAAGTTCGAAGGCCGGCCAGCCTGGTGTGTGCAGTGGAGACTAACAGATGAGCCTGTCTCAAAGAAAGCAGAAGGTGAGGACTAATACCCAAGGTCATGTTCTGACTTCCAAATGCACAATGTGATACACACACACACACACACACACACACACACCACGATTTTGTAAATGTTTGTTTTTATCTTTTTATTTATGTGTTCATGTATGTGCATGTATATGTGCCATGATTTTTAAAAAATAAATACATAAAGGCAAGTATATGAGCCTAGGACAGGGTTGCAGAGCTCAGCTCTTCTTTAACAGCGAAAGGAAACCTTAAGTGAATAGAAAAAGCTTCCAGCCAACAGTGAGGCTATGGAATTCCCAGGCTCTTCAGGGTGTTGATTGCAATGATTTTGTCCCTGGCCAACCCGTCATAGGAAAGGCTCACACCAAACCCCACAAGGGCCCCGAGGACAAATATATTATTTATATATATCCAAAGATAGAACACTAGCTACTCTTTGGCCCTGGGAACATTACATAACTCCTCCACAGACCCACCTTGAACAAACAGGGACCAAAACATCCTTATATGCTGGACCACTGTGGAGATTAAATAGGAGGGTCTTTGGGAACGTGCTCCCCAAATGTACAACAAAGATGATGATGAAGTCAAACAAGTCCATGGAACATTGCCTCGCTAATGACTAACTTTGGCTTCTAACATCCATTTCAAGCATCAAGCCACATTAGCAAAGAGGAACCGATAGTGGGTAGCAGATAAGGAATGGGATCTATGAGAAAAGGTTTTTCTTCTCTAAAAATATTGACATAAATTTGCCCTCAAAGGAAGGATGAAGAGTTGATCTAATAAATTACCTTGCTAGACAGAGAAAGATTAGGATGATAAATGTGAGCCAAGTGGTGGCTAAAAAAAACTGGGGAGCGTGTGTGTTGGCTCACACATCCCTCCTCACCATAAATGACATTCTCAATGCAGTCATTAGGACAGGTGCCTGACACAGATTCTGGGAGTGGCCACGGAGTAATATCAGTAGCTAGAGTTTCATTGATGTGTTACCGTATGCAGCCACCATGGACCAATAAGCCTTACCTCATCGAATCCTTGTTCATTGTAAGATACTGACCAGAGGAGGAATCTATTGCACTGAAGGAGAGGAAGGTGTCAGGGATAGTCAATGAATTCAGGCAGCACTCACAAATCAAGGCTACATGATACCAGAAATGTCTAGTACAAGCTAGAATGTTTCCACACTGGAGGTGTGACAGAGAGCAAGACGGAGGGAGTTTAAGTAAATAGAGTTCTTCCTGCAGTGACTGCACTCTGAATGGACTTGTGTCTAGAGTGACACATACTTGGGGTGTCTTCCTGCTGCTGGGAACTTCCACCAGGGCTCTCCTGGCTGTGCACTGAGTGCCTTGGAAACTCCTGGCCACTGTACTGAGATAGTCGAGGGAGAAAAATACTTATATGAGTTTGTTCATTTTCAACATAAAGAATGTGAGACATTGGAGAAATGGCTTAGTAGAAAAAAATGCTTGCTGCAGACACCTAAAGACTTGAGCTCAGATCCCAGCACTTAGCTAAAATCCAGGTGCGGCTGTGCACACATGTGACCCACTCTGTGGCGTAGAGAGATGGGGGTTGCTGGAGGTTGGTGGTTTCCATAATAATTTCAGACTGGTAAGGGACTCTGTCTCAAAGGAATAAGGCAGAGAGTGACAGAAGAGGACACCCAGTCCCTTCCTCTGGCCTCTGAGTACACATGTCCACACACATACATGCACTTACACCGTATAGCCATATACCTCCTTCACATATACATCAGAAACTATGTTCATAGCAGCATTGTTTGTCATAGCCAGAACCTGGAAACAACCTAAATGTCTCTCACCCGAAGAATGGATAAAGAAAATGTAGTACATTTACACAATGAAGCACTACACAGTGGTAAAAATGTTGACATCTTGAAATTGGCAGGCAAATGGATGGATCTAGAAAAAATCATATTGAGTGAGGTAACCCAGACCCAGAAAGACAAATATCATATGTACTCACTCATAAGTGTCTTCGAGACATAAAGCAAAGAAAAAAAACAACCTACAGTTCACAATGCCAGACAATCTAGACAACAAAGAGGACCCTAAGAGAGGAATACATGGATCTACATAGGAAGGAGAAAAAGACAAGATCTCCTGAGTACATTGGGAGTTCGGGGGTCACAGCAGAGGGGAGGAAGGAAGGAGAGAGGAGAAAAATGTATAACAATAAAAACAACAACAACAACAACAACAACAACAACAACAACAACAACAATAATAATAATAATAATAATAATAAAGAATGTGAGGCTTGGGAGACTTTAATAGTCTGTTCAAGGTTACACAGTAAATGCTAGAATCTGAATTGAGAGGCAAGACTAATCGAACCCAGGGTACGTTCATCAGGACATATACTTCAGTAGTTCCTCCAGCCTGAGACCTCATTCTACGGGGAAAGCTCCATTGAGGAACATGAGTGGATTGTGTGTTGGCCAGCTTTCCCATCATTGTCATGGAGCACCTGACATAAGCAAACTAAGGAAAAAAAAGCACTGCTTGAGTCCACAGTTTGGTTCCCCCACAGAGGAGTGATGTAACAGATACTCAACTCATGGTAGCTAGGCAACATGGAGACAGGACCTGCCACCAGTGACCTACTTCCTCCAGCTAGGCTCCACTTCCTGGAGTTTGCACTACCTCCTAAAACAGCGCTGCTCACTGGGAGCCAAGCATACAATGTATGGGGTGGGGGAGTACATTTCAGAATCAAAACACTGGCCACTTTCAGAGATTCAGAGGAAAGTAAATTCTGGGGTCCCCACAGAGTCAAATGGGGTCTGAGTTTGTGGCTAAGCCAAGGGAGATACCTGTGATTACATGTTTTAAAGATGCAAGGTGAGCCATAGATGAATTCTTTCACCTACTAGGCTTCTGGTCAGGAACCTGGATCCTCAAAGGGGTTTTCAAACTCAAGAATTGAAATATAAAATAAAATCTGAGCCAACGTCATTTCCCATAGGAAGCTAAACATTATAACAGTTGGTTTGTTGGGCAAATTTAGCAAGGGCAGCAGGAAGGTACTCAACACAGGTATAAAATTGTAAGGATGATTTGAAGATCTTTCTGGATTCAATGCTCCGGGTCTTGGATTTTTGGGGGTTTTTTTTGTTTGTTTGTTTGTTTTTGATTTTTTGATTATTTTTTTAACTGAACTGATACTAGTTTAGATGAGGGAATTTGAAGCCGTCTCACGGTGCTGACAAGCCAGGATAAAGTGTTCTCTAAGGGACCTACCAGGCAGCCAGGAGACGTAAGAGGTACCTGCTTTAGTGAAGAATATCTTAAATAGCTTCAACACCATTCTCTACCATCGCGTTCCCCCCAGTACTTCAAGAACTACCCAACTTTTGATTCCAAAGATTTCTGGCTTGATTCAGATATAACCAAAGAGGGATGAAAAACCATCACTTCTACCTTCTGAGGGTCACATTATACCCTCCACTCTGATGTTCAAGGAATCCATGGGAGGCATAGGAGAGTTTATGATCAGAATCCAACCAAAGCCATATAGCAGAGAACTCGCACCAAGACTTAATGCTGTTACACTGAGAACAGGGGTTTGTTTTCTGTTGCTGCTGACATCCAGTCCTACACTGAGGATTCCTACCAACACCCTGGCGCCAAAGAAAACCATCCCGAGGATGGAGCCAGCCCCAAAGAATTAAATCCTTCACTCAACGACATCAGATGACTGACATGCACACAGCACACGTTTGCACTCAGCACACGTTTGCACTCATCCTCACTCAGCCTGAGGTCTGTCTTCTCTTTCTTTCATCCTGTCAACCAATCACACTTCTTCCTGTGATTAAACCAATTCAAGCCAAATTCCTTTTATGTTACACACCACGTCTTGAGCCATGCCTCTGTCAGGAAACAAGTCTCTCTTCCATTTTTATTCAGGAAGTATTGCAGATGTAAACAGAAATGGAGAATGACATGGTCATTTCCCTTGAGTAAGTAACACCATGGGGACCCAAGGTTTCTTCAGGTTGTGCTATGTTGTGGTTCTTGAATGACAGCTCTTCGATCCATCCTACAGACAATCATCCTTTCTACATGATTCCTCCACAGCCCCCGGGCTCATCTCACCCAGCCTTCTGTCTCTGTCCTGTCATACAACACTCTAGCCAGACTTCAGATTACTAAAAGGTAGGAAAAGTTGAAGATCAAATACTCAGCCATGATTTAATTCTTTATGTAAAAATAAACAAGTGCATTCATCTTAGTACAAAAAATTAATTCTGCATTTTAACTAGTGATAAAGTTATATCTATACCAAAGAATTGTTTTAAGAATAAATGTTGGGCGGCCCCACCGCCCTCCTTAGGCACATAACATCAACCAGCCCAGCCTGTCTGGGCACTGGGTCCGAATCCTCGGGGCACCCAAGCGGGAGGGAG
>NC_022014.1:43005612-43015662 GCF_000317375.1 Microtus ochrogaster
CGAGACCAGCCTGGTCTACAAGAGCTAGTTCCAGGACAGGCTCCAACACCACAGAGAAACCCTGTCTCGAAAAACCAAAAAAAAAAAAAAGAATAAATGTTGGTATGATTTATTATCAGCAAATTTCTTATTTGTATGTCCATTTTACGTGCCAGGATTACATTTTAAAAATTACAAAAAAAATTTAATTCCTAGGGTTACATAAAATTTGGAGGCCAAAGTGATATCAAAAGGAAAAAGTCTAGAAAGCCCTGCCCTACCAGATGGAAGAACCTAATACTATCACTCTGCTAAGTAGACACTGAATTAAAACAATTCTCAAAGATATATCATTTTACCCACAAACTAATGCATCTCTCAACTTTCATTAGAGAAGCTTCTATTTGCAGTAGATGGTGATTAACACAGAGACTCACAGGTGACCCAGGCATAGAGAATAACAGCCTACAGAATGTTCAGTCCTAAATGGAACATCTATACAGTATACCCTCTCCTCCTAAGGCTCAAGGGATCCATGCAAAAGAGGAGCCAGAAGACTGCAAGAGCCAGAGGTGGTGAAGACTCCAGGGAAATGGAGTTCTCCAGACCCAGCAGGGCAGCTGCACAGATAAACTCACAGCCGCTGAGGCGGCATGCACAAATCCTGTGCAAATTTACACCAAACATAATCCCAACACACAGAGAGGAGATGAGAATGAAATTTGGTAACTGAAGGCTGCTGGGAGATGGAGAACCAGTCTTCTACAAGGGCATAATCTCGGGTAGGTTGGCTATCCTCCAGTGGAAGGCCACATATCTAAGAGTCTGAAAGCAGCACAAATTGGCCTGGAGAAACACTTTTTTTAAGACACAAAATTACATGGATAAGGAAGGAGGGTGGATCTAGGAGTTGTGGAAGGGCTTGACTAAGACCGTACGCACTGAACTAGATTCTCAAAGAAGTAATCAAATGTAGAAAAAAAAGTAAGCCTTCCCTCAAGTAACTTGTCTTATAATACGGTCCAGACTGCTTGGATCTGAAATATCAAATATTCAAGTGATCCATCCCTGCATCCTTTCCAGCCCCACCCTACTCTTTGCACTACCTCTTCCCTCTGCTCTCCACATACCTTGCTTCTCCTCTACACCATGTCAATTTGTTTCTCAGAGCCTTTGCATGGCCATAAGCCCTTTCACCAGCTCCCAACTCAAGTGATGCCTTCTGTTCTTTCAACTCAAGTGTACCTTTAAAACATCCATTACTTTCACTACCACCAAATTCATCTTATTCCGTAACTTTGGTGTTTTTTTTCTTATTGTCCTTATCTCAACTGTAAGTAATCTTGTTTATTTGTTTACTTATAGTCGTCCATGCCGCTAAAAGTACAAGGTCTATAGGGCTGAAAATTATCTGTGTATGCTTCAAGAGAACTCTTGGTGTCTAGTAGAGAGTTTCTATAGTGGAAGACATGCAAATAGTGTGATTAGATTTATGGATGCATAGATGGATGCATGAACGGTAGGGAAAACGGATGAGAAAATGGATGGATGGATGGATGGATGGATGGATGGATGGATGGGCAAGGATGGGTAGACGAGAGGATAGGAGCATAGATGGATAAATGGGAAGGAAGGAGGATGAATGGATGGGTAGATGAAAGAATGAATATGTGGATGGGAGAGAAGGAGGATGGATGAGATGATGGATGGATGGATGGATGGATGGATGGATGGATGGATGGATGGATGGATGGATGGATGGATGGATGGATGGATTGATGGATGGATGAATGGACAGAAGACATGAGAATGGATGAGTGGTGGGTGCAAGGATTGGTGGATTGGTGAGAGCCAGTGAAATTCTAACTCAAGTCTAATTTTCAAACTCAGTGTCTCCTGTGAAAACTTCCTCAAGCCAATAGCCAGCAATTCTGTCCTTATGTGAGGCTCAGCAGCTTGCCTGCTTTGCTCTGGAAAATTGGGATTGCTGCCGTGCCCTAAAGCTGAATTAGAACATTGGCATGCCCTGACAGAAACACCGAGAGAAAACACAAGAGCTGCAACACTAGCATCATGCTCTTCGCACACCCTGTAAAGGCTCTGCCTGCAGCAATCCCCCATAAACGGAGACACAGCAGAAAGGACTCTCCAGCCATTAGTTCTTAATACAAAACTGAGGAAAGATGAAGAATTGCTGAGACAGTCACTATAGAAGATACATTACCTTTGCCTCTTGTCTGCTCGGATCCGTAGCTATTTCAGAAAGTGAACTGGTTGCAAGGAAATTTTCATTTGCTTTGGATAAGGAACAATGTGACATTTTTTGACAACGTAGTATAAAATATGCCACATTTCTTAAATAAAGTGAGACATAATAAAAATGAACTGTAAGATTCCATGGGAGAGCTAAGATTAGAAAGGAACCCATAGTTCTTTGAAGACTGCCGTAATGTTTTATCAGGCTCATGCACAAATATAAATCCAGCAATAAGGAGTATAATTAAATAATTATACTCATGGCTTTTTATTTTACTTCTGCCCCTACTGGGCCACGTGTTCCATGAAGTCAAGGAGTGTGTCTGTTTGTGACTGGGAACCTAGAAGTGACAGAGCAGGCGTCCAAATATTTTCTGAATGAACGAAACAATCACTCGTGCTCTGTTACATAGATAAATTCCATGCCAGGTGTAGTAGTGCACACCTGTAATCCCAGCCCTTGAGAGGTCAAAGCAGAGCCATTAGTAGTTCAAAGCCAGCCTGGAATACAAAATGAGACCCTGTCAAAAAATATCAAAAAAAATGATAAACTATAAAATCTCAGATAAAAGATTCTGGGTTTGATGCAAGTAGAACAGGGGCCTCAGAAGCCCCTCCCATACTTTTGTTTAACCCAGCACATGGCAGTGAAGAAATCAAGATGCCCTATAGGATGCAATCCTGCATAATTGCTGAGAATGTAAGCCAGGGACCCAAGGCCAAGACAGAAGAAAATAGGGGCAAGCCAGGCCAGGCCATTGTCTGCTGTGGCAGTGCCAGGTGACTAGATCCTAGCTCTGTTCCTGCATTAAGTCTGGTGACTTAAGTCATTAGTCCTCCTTGGGACTTCTAGGCATGTGTCACCTTCAAAGGAGAGTGAAGTGAACTGGAGACCAAACGCCCCTTCATAACCTTGATGGCACTTCACAAAACATAACAACCCAGGAGGACTTACAACAAAGGAAGTCTGCCATCCTGAAGGCCATTCCCGGAATTCAGGCAGCCATCTTGCCTGGATGCAGCCAGTCCAGAACAGGCACCCAAAGTCTGGAGGAAATCTTCAGCTCATGTCTCTCACCCTTCCCACGGAGATTACAATGGCAATATAGAGTCAAGTCACACAGCCTGTGTTCAAAGCCCCTGGCCACCGTTCACCAAGGCTGCAACCTTAAGCACAGCTTCCATCTCTGCCTCTGAAAACTGGAGTACTGGTAGGAAGCTAACGTTATCCAGCATGCTAACGCCAGGACAACTCTGTGTCCTGTGCACAGTGGAGGCCCTGGAGATGCTGCTTAGAACCATCATCCTCCCCAGCAGCTCACAGTTTCCTCCCTGACCCAGTCAGCCCAGAAATTTCCTTCTCGTTACTTGCAGTCCCACAGAATGACAGGAGACAGAGTGCAAAGGGCCTGGGACTTAAATCAAAGGCAGATGATCTTCTTTTGGGGGCTCATCCTTGTAAATCACACAGGTTCCCTGAGCGGAGACGGGCTTGGAATCTTAATGTGTTCCTGGTCCGCCTCTCCCAGTCTGCCTCTCCCGGTGAAGCGTGACTTCTCCAGAGTTGGGGGCACTCAAGAGACTCCAGGGGTGTTCCAGCTCAGCTCCCTGAATGTACAGTTAGGGAAACAAAGGTCAGAGAATAACTTAGATTGGCCAGATGCAGTCATGAGATGAGAGCCCGGGAATCCAAACACCTCCTAAGGTGAAATTTTCACAAGAGTCAGGCAGGGGAGCCATCTGTCCCAGCACAGCACAGCACAGCCATGAGGACATGCATTCTACGTAGAGAATTTCAAAATGATAGTCACTTCTTAATTTCTATTTTTGTTTATGTATATGTGGGGAGTGTCATATGTGAACCTACCTGTGGAATCCAGAAGTCATAGTTATAGGCAGTGTGTCTGACATGGGTGCTGTGAACCAAACTCAGAACCTCTGCAAGAGCAACAAGTGTTCTGAGCCACTGACTCATCTCTCTAGCTCCATAGTAGGCTTTTCATTAAGTGACCAGAAACCAGTCTGTTACCAATATGTGAGTAAATTCATGCATAAAAGCCTGTGACAAACTTGGCCTAACAGTTAGGTTAAGTTCTCACCAACTGCAGAGGTCGTTGGTGAATGTTATAGGGTAATATAGTAAGCTCTGTGTATCAAGGGCAAATTTGTGATGGTGTCAAATATTCTAAGTTCACTTCAGGCACCACCCAGATCGCCTGTGGATTTAACCAACAGTTTGGGGGACAGAGGATGTAGTTCAGTTGGGAAAGCCCTGACCTGGCAGACATGAAGCTCTGGGTTCAGTTCCCAGCACTTCACAAGTGTACAGACCTGTTACCTTCATGCCTGTAATCCCAGCACCAGGGAGGCAGAGGCAGGAAGATGGGGATGATGCTCCACTATACAGGGAGTTTGAGGCCAGCCTGCACTGCCTAAGACAGGCATGTCTGAAATAGACCATTGTCTTGGCAGCACAGGATTGTAAAGAAGGGAAACAGAAGTTAAGATTACTCCACTCCTTCATTCTGTTTGACCAGTGGTAATTTTATTAAGGGTTTCAGTTTAAAACCATGAAATGGACTGTAAAACACAAGGTGTGATGTATTTGACAAGGGAGATTATTGGGTGTGAACTATGACCACCCTTAAGTGATAACTTTATTGAAAGTGATTTTCTTTGTCAATTGTTTTTTTAACCAAAAGATTTAATAAAATGATTATATCATCACAATACAGTTATTTCTGAGAATGATTGTTTTTTTTAAGGGAAGGCAAGGGTAAATGTCCAAACACCAACTATACCATTTCTGCTTTGTTGGCTATTGTGACTTGTGAAGGACAGGGCAGACCCTTCCTGCCTGTTCCTAATACATCCTTCCCTTTTGAGTGACATTCACTGATACTCCCTAGGCCTCTCCCCACCCTTCTTTCCCACCTGACTTCAGCAGGGAGGGTGCCTGGGTGAGAATTTCAGGATAAAGAATACAAGCCTTTCATTTTCTCTCTCTTTGTTGCTAACAGGTGCCCATCCCCCTGCTGTGAACAGGAGCAGGCTGCTGAGACATGGGCTTATCCTGACCGCAAAGTGTCAGTTGGGCTTTGTGGTTCTGTCCCCTCATGACATCAATGAAGGGGACATTTTCATCTCTGCTCTGATTAGTTCTTGTCGTGTGTGTATACATGTGTATGCGCATGTGTGTATTTGTGGTGCTGGGTGGGGTACATGTGTTTTGTGCGTGTATGCACACGAGTCAGTGTTCTGTGTGTGCATGCATGTGGAGGCCAGAAGCCAAGGTTGAGTTTCTTCCTCAATCATGTTCCACCTTATTTCTTGAGACAGGGTCTCTGTCTAAGTCCAGAGTTCACAAATTCACTTAGGCTGGCTGGCGAATGAGCTCCAGAGATCTGCCTGCCTCCATTTCCCCAGTGCTGGTTACAGGAAGGCACCATCACGCATGTCCTTTGCCTTATTTCTTAGCTGACACACAACTGAAGTCAAGGAGTCTCTTACTGATCAGAGCCTCTGACCCCCACCAAGATGATGGTGGTGATGCTGAGAATTACAGCCACTTTAAAGACTCTTTGTGTTTTGAATATTTACTGGATCAGAGCTTGTGACAAATCTGAATGCATCATCTTCCTGACTCTTTAGAAAGGAAGCACTATCATTGTTCCCACATTACAGAAAAGAAAGCTGAGGTTAGAAACGAAGACAACATCTTCCCCTGCACACCCAGCACGTGGCAGCAGAGAAGCTGGGCTAGGCTGACCCGTGCTGAGTCTGAACACTCACCTACTGTGCTTGCGATGGGAGATAATCCACTTACAAACTCTGTGATTAGATTAAAGCTAATTCAGACACTGTTCTCGGATATTAGGGGTGGGGAAATGGCTCACGTAGTCTCACCTCTGTGTCCTGCAACTGGAACTCTCCTCTCTCACCCCAAATGACAAGTCTACAAGATCTAATTAGAAGATGGACCCTGTGTATCATCAGCCAGCCATACTCAGCTCGCCACCCCACCTCTGTGGTCATATCAGCTGGAAGTCTTGGCTTCCAGCTTGGCTTGGCGCCTCCCTGTCCTGGGTCTGCCAGCACCAGAATCTTCTGCCTGGGCCAGGACACAAACGCTAGCACACGGTGGTGGAGTCCTCTTATGCCAAGCACTCTTGGCAGGACCACACAATACTTTTAATGGGGCAATTCAAAAGGCCTAGAATATTCTGATATTGTTTTCCAGCCAAAATGTCCTCTCCTCCAGCCCACAGTTAGCTTATGCTAGGGGCTAAGTTCCACCTTAACTATATGTTCTGACTTAAAACACAATCTCCCATTAAAAAGTTCTATTCAGGCTAAGAAAATGGCTCAGTCAGTAAAGTACTTTCCTGGCAAGCAAGAGGACCTACGTTAGGTTCCCAAAACTAACATCAATAGTTGGGATGGGTACTTATCTTTAATCCCAGAGCTGAGGACGTAGAGACAAGACTAGCTATAGGGCTCGCTGTTCAGCCAGACTATCCTAGTCAGCAAGTTCCAGGACAGTGAGAGGGTGTATGTCAAAATCCAAGGTGGAGGGCACACAAGAAACAACACCTGATGTGTCCTCTGGGCTCCATACAGATGTGCGTGCACACACACACACACACACACACACACACACACAGTTTGATTGGAAGTAATACTGTAAAGCCTTGGTGATTCAGGTAGAATGGTGGGCTTCCCTCTAAAAAGAGTCCACTATGAGAAAAAAGAGAGAGAATCCCTCTGGGAAACTGAGAGTTCCTGGCACCAAATGCACACATCACCACTCCCCACGTGGGCGTGTCCACTTATGACTGCCTGATTGAATGGCTTGGGACTGGACCAGCATGGGTCCTGCAAGGCAGTCTGCTTAGTTAGCATCCTTTCTGTTGCTGTGATGAAACACCTTAACAAAAGCAACCTAAGGGGGACAGGGCGTGTTTGATTTGCATTTCCAGGGTATACAGTCTATTACTGGAGAAGTCAGAGGGGCAGGAACTGGGAACTACTGGTCACATTATACCCACAGTTAAGAACAAGGACCAGGGCCTAGAGAAGCAGCTCGGCAATTAAGAGCACCTGCTGCTCTTGCAAAAGACCCAAGTTTGTTTTCCAGAACCCTTGTGGGATAGATCACCACCACCTGTAACTCCAGCTCCAGGGAATCTGGCGCCCTCTTCTGGCTTCTGAAATCCCTGCATTTATGTGTACATCACACACACACAATTAAAAGTAAAATCAATTTACATCTTTTTTTAGAAAAAGAGCAGATAGCAATAAATTAATTCATGCCTGAATACTAATAACACTCTGCTTGCTTTCTCAACTTATGCACTTCAGGAGCCCTGCCTGGGGAATATGCCACCCACAGTGGGCAGATCTCCTCACCAATTAATATAGTACCTCACACAAACACCTACAGGCCAATCTAATACAGACAATCCCTCAGTGAGATCCCATTCCCAGATGGCTGTAGATTGTGTCAAACTGATGGTTAAAATGAAGCATCACACAGTCCACAGATTCTGGAATATGGAACCTGGACTCTGACTCTGGCTTTGCCCTGGGAAACTGATGTTCTCTGGGCCATCACTATTTGGGGGGGGGGGGGCTTTTGATTGAAAAGAGGACAATAGCTCACAGTTTCTTATCATTCCCTTTCTCATGAAAGTTCCCTCAGAGAGCCTGGTGGTAGGCTGGTGAGGAAGTAGAACACCCCCCACCCCGTACACTGGTGACTTTCCCCCCCAGGGCCCAGTGCTGCCTGGTGGCAGAGTCAGTGTGACTTATGGAGGCATCACACAGTGTCTGAAGCAAGAGTGGTTTGTCAACGTGAATTTCAAGGATGTCAGAGGTGGTGCGGGCTCCAGCAAAGCCAACTCAATGACTGTGGCCTCCTGGCCCAGAGCAGCCCATTCCCCATTGATACGGCACAGACCAATAATCAGCAAAGGGCATGGTAAAGAATTCTCAAGGACTAGACAGATGACCAAGAATAAAGGAACTTTCCACAAAGCTTGATGATCTGAATTCAATCCTGGGACCCACATGATGGACAGAGAGAACCAACTTCCACCGTTCTCTTCTGATCTCTACATATGTGTACACACATGCACACACAAAAGCACATGTGACTAGAATTTAATTTTAAAAACTAATTTCAGTATTTTTAAAGTCTTATCATTGTGTTCCAGGAAAGCTTTGCCTCTCCCTCAGTGGTACACATAAGACAAAGCTATCCTTTCCTCCCATCTAGATGGGCAGTTGGCAAGCAATAGCCTGGGGATACCCCCTTATGTCTCTGCTTCTCAGACATCCATACACCATATATCACCTAGGTGTCCTCTTAGGACACAGACTCTCTGACACTGCATCTCTACCAAGCTCCCAGCTGCTGCAAGTCCAGGGAGAATACTCCGACCAACAAAGCCCTAAGGAAGGCGGTAGAGATGGCACATATCTGTGTGTGTGTGTGTCTCAGAATACAGTTCTACCCTGAGCAGTATCTGGTTCTGCCCTGAGGCTGTGAAGCCCACCGTGTGCAATATTCTTCCATACTCACTCACGAGAGCTGGAAAGGACAGCAGAGAGAACTTAGGGGCCCTGTTCCCTCTAAGTCCTTCACACTCACCCACACACAGATTCACACACACACATTCTTGGGATGTGACAGATACACTAACCTGGGGGTCAGGGCACCTGAGTTCCACCTGGCCTCTACAAACTTTTCTTTGGGTGATAATCTCAAAACACTTCAGTTCGCACCCAAAACAGACTCTATGTAGAAGCCAGCACAGTTCAAAAGCCTCTTACTGAATGCAAATTGCCATGTGGCTCCATGATGTATTTCTTCCCTGGGAGCTAAGAATGCAGATTCAGAAAGTGTGCAGGGAGCTGTGGGTGCAGATCTCCCAGTGGGTGTGCAATAAGAAATGAGAGGAAAGGTGAAATTCTGCAAATGTTAGCCCTTGCACTAATGTTGAACTTCTGCAGCCCAGGCTGATTTTGGACTCATCCTGTATCTCAGGCTGACCTCAGACACACAACGGTCCTCCCACTGAAATTTCAGGTATGCACCACCATGTCAGGCTATTTCTTCCTGTTGTATAAAATGAAGACACCAGAACCTTTGCCCTGGAGCCTCCAGAAACACTTGGCAATTCAGAGACGCTTGGGTAGTGCAGCTGACCTTATAGACCACAGCCATAGTCGGAAGTCCCACAATGCATCTTTGTCTAGAAACAACCCAAAAATGTTTCCTCCTCTAACCTGAGAGAACCTCCACACAGTGTTGACAGTACTGTCAGGAAAGCATGGTACTGGTGCCGTGGGTTAGAGCCTTCTGGAATTCAGCACATCTGGGCTCCTGACCAGCCCTGGCTGCCTCAGGTAAGTCACTCTCTGAAACTGACCCTAGGTTTTCTCATCTGTCAAACGGGATTGTGGCTCCATGCACAAAGTGTCTGCCTACCGTGCACAAGGCCCCCAATTTGATTGCCAACATTCAATACACTAGACATAGTGGCACATCCCAGAATTTGGGATGCAGAGGCATGGGGTTCAGGAGTTTAAGGACATCCTTACCTACAGAGTGAGTCTGAAGCCAGCCTGGGCTACACGAAGAGAAAATGGAAGAAGGGAAAGAGGAAGGAGGAGGAGGAAGAGGAGGAGGAGGAGGAAAAAGAGGAAGAGAAGAAGGAGAAGAAGAAGGAGAAGGAGAAGGAGAAGGAGAAGGAGAAGGAGAAGAAGAAGAAGAAGAAGAAGAAGAAGAAGAAGAAGAAGAAGAAGAAGAAG
>NC_022014.1:43015762-43026886 GCF_000317375.1 Microtus ochrogaster
AAGAAGAAGAAGAAGAAGAAGAAGAAGAAGAAGAAGAAGAAGAAGAAGAAGAAGAAGAAGAAGAAGAAGAAGAAGAAGAAGAAGAGAGTGAAGTGAAGCAGAAAGCAGAGTCAGGGAGAGAGAGGGAGGAAGGAGGGCAAAAGGAAGATTGGGCAAAAGAGGGAGGGAGGAAAGGGGAAGAAAGGAAATAGAAGAGAAAACCATCTAAGACCCTTAGGCATTTCATCCCCATGTTGTTGTTGTTAGTTTACTGGGGACCACACTGAATGAGGACTTGCAGATCAGACTTGAGGATCTTCCCATTGAGGCTCTTCTCAAAGGCCGTACCAAAACCATCCCTGATGTAATTGTTCTGTAATGTGATCGTCATCTTTTTCTTTCAAAGACTTTACACTCAAAGGATATTCTCCACACATCTAATGAACTCCAGCACTTTTGGTGCCCTGGGGCCACTCAGGGCCCATTTCCCCCCATATATTTTCCTTTGGTTTCCCTTCTCCTCACAGGTGGGCAATAAGAGGGGAGTCGGGACAGGAGTCTCTCCCTGTGCAAAGCAAGCTATCTTTTGTTCCAATTCTCCTGGCCCCCATTCTCTCCATACAGTTATGGACTGAGGCAGCATCTTGCTCAGGTTATACAATATTCTGATTAAGTTCTCCAGCCTGCTCCATATTCAGGAGAGTAAAGAAATAAATTGCTGCTTGTAAGCAAGTAAAGCATGAGCCCTGCATACAGAGAAAATTTCTCTGAAAGCCTCAACAACCAGGATCATATATTCAAAGAACTATGAAGGTGTGGCTAAAAGAGGAGAGGGAGCTGGCACACACAAGAAACAGAGACTGAGCTGGGCAGTGGTAGTGCATGCCTTTGAAGGCATCACTTAGGAGGCAAAGGCAGGCGGATCTCTGAGTTGGAGACCAACTTGGTATATAGGGTGAGTTCCAGGACAGCCAAGGCTACACAGAGAAATCCTGTCTCAAAACAAATAAACAAAGAAATAGAGACTGACTGAAGTTGAATGTTCTGGAACTCAGCAGTAGAGCAGATGAAACAGGACACAGCATCTAAGCATGGGACACGGGTCAAGCCTCCTCCCTTTTGTGAGATTCGGTTTCAAGTGGCAGAGTCATACTGAGAAGCAGCTGGGAAGCCCTGACCTGACAAGTACTTCAGTGGTTAACAGGTCACATGAGGATTAAAACTGAAGCAGTTTGGCAGTCTGAGAAGCAAAGGTAAATGGCTGCAGTGTATGAGTTACTAGTTTCAGTGCTGTGACCAAATGACTGAGGAGAAACAACTTAAGGAGAAAAGCTTCCAGCTGTTGTCTGCATTTTCTGTCCTGTCCATTTCCCATAGTCATTAAGTCACAAAGAAATCACACAGAGGTGTACATTAATCATAAACTGATTGGCCCATTAGCTCCAGCTTCCTATTAACTCTTACAACTTACATTAGCCCATTATTCTCATCTGCCTTAGCCACATGGCTCAGTACCTTTTTCAGCAATGCAGTCACATCTTGTTTCTTCTATGTCTGGACAGGACTGCAGAGGGAGCTTCCCTCTTCCCAGAATTCTCCTGTTCTCATTGACCCACCTCTACTTCCTGTCTGGTTGTCCCGCCTATACTTCCTGCCTGGCTACTGGCAAATCTGCGTTTATTTAAAACATAATTGACAGAATATAGACAATTGTTTCACACCATCCATCTCACAGATTGGGAAGGAATGAGGTCTATCCTGGCAAGGAAAACTTGGTGGCAGGGTAAGGTAGAGCTGAATCCTTTGCAGCCACAGTCCAGCAGAAAGCAGACACGAAATGGGACATGGCTATGAAACCTCCTCACCCAACCCCAGTGACCCACCTCCCTCAGAAAGGCTCCATCACCTAAAAGTTCCTCAACCTCCCCAAACAGCACCACCTGCTGGGGACCATGTTCCCCTGTGGGGGACCTTTCTCATCTGAACCTCAGCAAATAGGAAAGAAACACCAGGTTTATTTCACATCTCTTTGTGACATTGAGTTGGAAGAGCAGGTGTCACATCAGACTTAGGATCTACCAGGGCCTTATGCTTTGAGTCTGAATGGTCTATGAGCATCCTCAGCCTCAGTCTGAGTCTGCACCAAAAAAAAAAAAAGTGACTTCACCTGCTCTGAACATTGCAGGGGGATGGTTCTATGACCAGAGGAAAGCATTCTGACTGAGGGACAAACACGAACACTCAGTGATGTTTACTTTGTGCCTTCTCCCTGGCCATGCAGAGGCCAGGAAAGCTCCGAGGTTTAGCCACATTCACATAAATGCACCCCTGACCCCAGCAATAGGCATGTGGTATTCACGCACATCTGTGCCTGTGTACATTCTGGGCACACTCCAAGCTTAAGCAGTAGGATTCCTCTCTGCAGGAAGGTGGAGAGAAAATCCATTCATTCCCTCAAAATAAATGATAGAGCTTTGCTACCCATCTTGTCTTGAGAGCACTTGAACTGAAGAGGTTAGAAATGGATTTATGGTCCTTCTGGCCCTGCACCATGTGGGGTTGTATCTCCCAGGACACCAGGTGACAGATACTCCTCTGTCACTTCCTTCACTTTCTTTCCTTTTTGTTCTCCACCCCCCCCCCACACACACACACCCTTGTATTTAAGAACATAACTCCTCTGCGGTTAGAGGTGACATCCTGCATGGGATTCCGCTTACCTTAAATGCTAAGTTCTCCCGTTTCTATCTGGTAGCCCAGCCTTACCCATAACTCTAGATTCATGTATTCAATTGCCTGCTCAAAATTTTCACGTGGGCATTTAATACGAACTAAACACGAATAAAAGGACCTTGAACACATCCCAAAGAACCCTTAAGCCTGCCTCAAACAAATGATGGATAGAAGCCAGGCCTTCTCCCTCTTTGCTCATCTCTGATAATGGCACCGCCATCTGCCAAGGGACCTAGAAGCCACACTTCCTCGGTCTTGACTCCATCCATCATCTAGCCGTGCCTTCCTCTCTCACCATTTCCTGGGAGCTCCCCAGTAAGACCTTTAAGTAAATCCCCGCCACAACGCTCCTTAACTACTGCCGCACCAAGTGGGGTGCTGACTTCTTCCCTGCCTTGCCCTGTCATGGAACAGCTGAGCAGACTAGCGTCTACTGCTTCTCTCTGCTGTTTAAAAGCCTAGGGGTCATGCCTGGGTGTTTACCCAAAAAACACCACATTGGAATCTTACAGAGACACCTGCACGCCCATGTTTGCTGCAGTGTCGTTCACAATGGCTGTTACGGAACCGACTCAGGTGCCCAACAACAGAATAACAGAGGAGGAAAATGTGATGCATATGCATAATGGGGGGGTTAACCATAAAGAATGACACATTTCTGTCATCTGCAGGATGATGGATGCGACTGGAGATAACCATATTAAGTGAAGAAAGCATGTTTTCTGTCATTTGTGGTTCCGAGTTTCTGTCTGGTCACATAAGCTTATGTATGTATATATGACAGTAGAGATGAGACTGCCTAGAGAAACAGAGGGCTAAGGGGAGCGGGGTGGGGCAAGAAAGGTGAGGGGAATATGCTCGACATACAATATTAATATTATACTTGAACAAAAATCTTTGAAAACATATTTTTAAAAGAAGGCGGTAACCTGTAGCATAAGAGCTAACAAACAGCAGCCATTATGAACTCCCTGCTCCAGTCAGCGTTTGGTGTTTTTCCCCCTTCACAAGCAAGTCACTCTCATGGCTATTAGAAAAGGAACAGTAAACGAGATCACCCAACCCTGGGGTGCTGCCTTCTACTGGGAATATGGATGAGAAACAAGTCAGGGCTGTGCCTGGGACTGCTGGGACGCCATTCTTAGAGGAGCCATTACAAGTGGCCTCAAGGAGAAGGCTGTGCTTAAGCAAAGAATCAAGGGTGGAGGGGAGTGAGCCCCAAATAAGGGAGATATTTGGAGATGGCTCTCCAGACTGACAGAACAGCCCTGCAAAATCGGGAGGCAGGAAGCCACCTGGCACGGTGGTCACACCTCGGAGAAACCCTGGAGGCCACTGTGCGCAGTTGGACCTGTGCTCTATGTGTGATGGAATGGTGTTGACAGAATGGATTAAAAGAGCAATTCGGAGAGATTAAAAGAAAGGCAGGGTATGACATTGATAAAAGAATGCTTGGTATTGAGGACAGAATAAAGAAACTGAAAGCAGAAGATCAAATAACAGCTGTGTGCAACAGCCCAGGCAAGAGTCCGTGAGGCTTGAGCTGTGACCTGTGAGCTGTGGGCCATGAGCTGTGAGTCAGCTTTGAATTTATTTTATTTATTTATTTGTTTGTTTGTTTGTTTGTTTGTTTATATTTTGGAGATCTGGTTTCTCTGCATAACCCTGGCTGTCCTGTCACTCACTCTGTAGACCAGGCTGTCCTTAAACTCAGAGATCTACCTGCCTCTGCCTCCCAAGAGCTGGGGTTAAAGGCATGCATATTGGACTGAAAGCTGACTTCTTGTCACTGAAGCCTCAAAGATCTTAGGTGGACTCTATGAAGAGAAATTCTGCATTGTAATCTCTACTGAGTCCACATACCCCTTTACCCTGGTCTGCCTTCCTGTCTATCTGCAGTCTATCCATCCATCATCGACTGTCTGTATTATCTCCCTATCTTTCTATCAGTCATCTACCACCTAGATATCACCTCCCTACCATGTGTCTGTCAAACATCTAGCTATCTCTATCATCTACCTATCCAGATGTCTAGCAATAATCTATCATCAATATATCTATAATCTCCCTATTATATCTAGTGCTTTGTCATTTATCTCTCTTTCTGGCAATCATCTAGCTATTAATCTATCTACCAATTTATCTATCATCTATCTATATATTACATCTACTTACCATTTCCCTATCATGTACATTTAACAATGGACAGAAACAACACTCTGTTCCCTCGAAACCCCAGGCCTCTGCAATGCTTAAAATTTTTAGCACATGAAATTCTTGAAGCAAACCATGGTGTCTTGAAATTTAGATCAGGAAGGGATTTAATAACACCTTCCTTTTCACTTACAATTTCATGATCTTGAAAGATCTTCAAAGAGAAGCCAAGTGCACAAGCAGAACTCGCGGTATCCACAGCAACATTCATCTGCATCCACCAGTGCCCAGTCTCCATGGCCTTAGAGAGCACTCACCTCTATGGTGCCTTTCCCATGACTTGATTTTTAAGTGTCTATTTATCTCACAAATATATATGAAACCAACTCTTGAGAAGCTAATGGTATGACAACAACCAAGACACACAAGCCTGTTCTTGACTACTAACATTCGAGAAACAAACAGACAAAAAATATGAAGAAATAAATGAGTAAAAATTATGTCAGATGATGTCAGGAAGTATAAAATAGAAAGAAATAAAGAAGAAAATATGATACAGAATTTTCACTATCTGAAGCAGTAGGAAGCATTTAGATGAACTGCAGACACCTAGTTCCCACTTTGAATTTTGATAGCATCCAGTATACATAGATTTGATGGTTCTCCCTGTTAGATCCGTGTTCAGTGCCTTCTTGTTAGAAATCCCTGGTTCTCTGATGCCCAGCCTGATTCCATTTCACAGACCAAAACTCAACATTTTTATCACTGACATGATACTGAGGTTAGTCTCCTGAGTACCTCTGGCAGCACAATGTCTATGGAAAAACCAGAGGGGGCACTGTATTGATGTCTCTGCTGTGTGGACCAGAATCTTGCACACTCCTGCCCTCCATCGGCTTGACCCCTGGAAGAAGTATAAAGTATACTGAGGCAGAGCAGGCTAGGCTCCCCTGGAGAAGATGTAATTACTAATGTTTTATCTTTGAATTGGTTGGACAACATTATTCCTGAGTCCTTCTCTTTGTTAGCTAACTCTTTGGAAAAGAGGTTATCAAAAAAAAACCATACACTGGGCATCATCTAAATCTGAATTTCAAACTTAGTCCTACTACTAACACACTTTATAGCCTTAGAAAAGTCATGTCTTAAACCTCAGTGCCTCACCTATAGGATAGACAGACAGACAGACAGACAGGATTGATAAAGGGAAATTAAAAAGGTAACAATACATATAGATACATGCATACTTATTGATGCATATAGATAGATATGGTTGATAGAGATGATTGATACACAGACTTAAATGATATATAGATAGGTAGATGACATAAATGATAGATGATAGATAGATAGATAGATAGATAGATAGATAGATAGATAGATAGATAGATAGATAGATAGATAGAGGTTAGAGGTTTAGGTACAAATACAAGTTAGATACAGATAATGTAGATAGAGATGATAGCTGAATAGAGATATATAGATTTTGTCTTAATTACCTTTCTGTTTCTATGATAAAATATCCTAACAAAATTAACCTAAAGAATAGTTTATTTTCACACATAGTCCAAGGGGATACAGGCCATCATGATGAGGAAGGCAAAGCAGCAAGTGGGGAAGGCATGGTGGCAAGAGTAGAAGGTTGGGTAGTCACTTACATCTACATTCTGGAAGTAGAGAACAGTGGATGTGTGTTGTGCTCAGCTCCTTCTCTCCCTTTATCTGTTTGGTGTTGAATTATGTGTACAAGAAAGTGGGTGAGCCGGGCAGTGGTGGCGCACGCCTTTAAACCCAGCACTCGGGGGGCAGAGGCAGGCAGATCTCTGTGAGTTTGAGACCAGCCTGGTCTACAAGAGCTAGTTCAAGGACAGGCTCCAAAACCACAGAGAAACCCTGTCTTGAAAAACCAAAAAAAAAAAAAGAAGAAAGAAAGAAAGTGGGTGTGTGCACATGTGAGTGAGGGTAACTGAGGAATCCAGAAAAGGGTGTCAGATTCCCTGGAGCTGGAGTTACAAGTAATTGTGAGCTGTCTAACATGGGTACTAGGAACCAAACTTGGGTCTCTAAAAGAGCAATATATAACATTAATCACTAAACCATCTTTCTATCTTCCTTTCTGCATTTATACAGTTCAAGATCCCATTCATAGAAACATCCTACCTGCATGGGTTGGGTATAAAATGTCTCATGTCAATGGAATAGACAATCAAAACTTAGAAGGTTCTATCACCCAAGATCTTAAAGCATAGTTGGAACTTATATTAGTTGCTTTCTTATCAATTTGGCATAATGCTGATGACAGCGATAATGACAGTGGTGATATTGATGATAGTAAGAATGATGAAGACAACGATAATGAGGAGGAGGAGGAGGAGACCTATGCAGATGATCATGGTAACAGTGATGCTGATAATGATATTGATGACTATGGTAACTGTGTTAGTTTTGTTGCTATTGTTTCTTTGACAAGTCACCATGGTCTTAAAGAAGAAATAGTTTGTTTTGGCTTACAGTTTCAGGGGTATAAGAGTTCATCATGGCAAGGAAGCATGGTAAAAAGTGGCAGGCAGGGTCACTAGAGCAGCAAAGTGAACATTCACAACCTCCATCACAAGCACAAAGCAGAAAGAGAACTGGAAGCCAGGTGAGACTACACTTAAGTCCCACCCGCAGTGACACACTTCTTCAAGCAAGGTTTCACTTCCCAAAGATTCCAAACCTCCCCCAAACATCTCCACCGACAAGGACCAAGTGTTCAAACACATGTGCCTAAGGGAAACAATGTTCATCCAAACCAAAAGCCATGATGATGATTATACAGTAGCATCAGCAGATAGTGATGATGATATGATGATGATGATGAGGAGGAGGAGGAGAAGGAGGAGGAGGAGGAGGAGGAGGAGGAGGATGATACTGATGATGATTATTATAAGGATGATTGTGATAATGACAACTATGACGATGTTGCTACTGGTGATGATTATGATGATGGTGGTGGTGATATTACAGCGGTGATAATGATGGTTATGAAGACTCTAATGATAATGGTGATGGTACTGATTATGATAGTGATAAGAAATGTGGCAATGATGACTATGATGATGATGATGATAGTAATGATGATGATAATGATGACCACCACATCCTCAGCTACTCCTTACCTGGTCATATCTTTACAGAACAGGAAGCATAATGTAGACAAGAAGTGGGACCTGGCTACCAGACCTCAAAGTCCACCCCCAGTCACCCACTTTCTCCAGTGAGTCTCCACAATAAAGGTTCCACAGTCTTTCAAAACAGTGTCACTACCTAGGAACCAAATGTTCAAAGTATAAGCATATGGGGAATATCTTAAATCCAAACTACAACATCTATTTTCTTAACTGCATCCCTCCTGCCATAGTGACTTTTATTCCTGGTTCCTTCCTCTTTAAGTTACATGAGTGTAATTAGAGGAAGTAGATACTCCAAATGTCAATTATTGAACAGGCAGTGATACAAACAAAAAGGCAAGGGTTTTGTCCATGAAGAAGTGGAATAATCTTTCCAATAGCCCAACTATACTATAACTTTACTTCTGGTGGTGGAGCACCTAGGTTAGACAATATAACTCTATCTCAGATGGTGGAGGACCTAGGTTAGACAATAATTATCAAGGGTGAAATGGCTTGTCATCTCAAACTAAATGTGACTCACATTCCCTTAAATATTAAGCCACATTCATGTCGTTGGGTTCATTTCTTTGATCACTGTATAGCATGCAAATCTATGAATAAACCATCACTTTTTCATGCTGACGCTTTCAAATGGACTCTTGGGCTATCTCCAGGTTTCTCCTTTGTTAGCAGTTCTGCTGTGAGTATTGTATGATATCTTTGTCTGCTCTTTTTCTATAGAAATGTCCTGGCTATTGTTGGCTTTTTATTCTCTTGAAGAACCTTTACACTCATCTTAATCAAGGTATGTGGGGAAATAAACCCTGCTGGCTTTACCCTGGTACTCTTCTAAACTTACAGAACAAGTTTTCAGAATGGATTCTAAGATATTAACAATTCTTTATTGTGAAATACATCTTATTTTTTATTTTTATTCAATTTTTTTCCATGTTACATACCAATTCTAGTTCCCCCTCTGTATCCTCCTCCCTCCCCCCTTTCTGTCCTTCCTGCCCCCCATCCATGACTCAGACATGGAGTAAGGGCAGGCATCTTCCATTTTTTGACTTTTTTATTGTTTTATTGAGCTGTATATTTTTATCCACTTCCCTCCCTGCCTCTCCCCTCCCCTTAAACCCATTCCCATGGTCCCCTTGCTCCCAATTTACTCAGGATATCTTGTCTTTTTCCACTTCCCATGTAGATTAGATCCATGTATGTCTCTCTTAGGGTCCTTATTGTTGTCTGGGTCCTCTGGGATTGAGAATTGTATTCTGGTCTTTCTTTGTTTTATTCTAAAAGCCACTTACGAGTCAGTTTATAAAATATTTGTCTTTCTGAGTCTGGGTTACCTCACTCAATATGATGTTATCTAGGTCTATCCATTTGCCCTCAAATTTCAAGATGCAATTATTTTCTACTGTGTAGTACTCCATTGCGAAAATTTACCATATTTTCCTTATCCATTTTTTGAATGGGGTCATTTAGGTTGTTTCCAGGTTCTGGCTATGACAAAGAATGCTGCTATGAACATAGTTGAGCACATATCCTTGTGGTACAATTGAGCATCATTTGAGTATATACCCAAAAATGATATTGCTGGGTCTTGAGAAAGGTTGTTCCCTAATCTTCTGAGAAATAGCCATACTGATATCCAAACAGGACATACCAGCTTGCAGGAGTGTTCCCTTGACCCCATCCTCTCCAGCATAAGTTGTCAACAGTTTTTGATCTTGGCCATTCTTACAGGTGTAAGATGGAATCACAGAGTTGTTTTGATTTGCATTTCTCTAATGGCTAAGGATATTGAGCATTTTCTTAAGTGTCTTTCAGCCATTTTAGATTCCTCTGTTGAGTGTTCTCTGTTTAGGTCTGTACCCCATTTGGGGGATTATCTGTTCTTTTGATGACCAATTTCTTGAGTTCTTTGCATATTTTGGAGATCAGCCCTCTGATGTGAAGTTGGTAAAGATCTTTTCCCATTCTGTAGGCTGCCATTTTGGCTTATTGACTATGTCCTTTGCTTTACAGAAGCTTTTCATTTCAGGAGGTCCCATTTATTAATTATTTCTCTCAGTGTCTGTGCTAGGTGGGGTTATATTTAGGAAATGTACTTCCCACTTTCTCTTCTATGAGGTTCAGTGTGGCTGGTTTTATGTTGAGGTATTTCATCCATCTGGACTTGACCTTTGTGCATGGTGATAGATATGGATCTATTTTCATTCTTCTACATGTTGATATCCAGTTATGCCAGTACTATTTGTTGAACACTTAGGTATGTGTGTGTACATGTCATAAGGGCACATGTGTGTGAAGGCCAGAGGTCAAGCTCAGGCCTCAGGTTTCATCCACCCTGGTGTTTTCACTGGCCTGGAATTCACCAGATAAACTAGGCTGGCTGGCCAGGAAGACATAAGGATTTGCCTCTTTCCACCTCCTCGGTGTTAAGATTAAAAGCATGAGCTACCACATCTGGCTGTTTTTAGTGGGTTCTGGGGGTCACGCTCAGGTCCCCACCAACTGAATTGTCTCTCCGGTCATGACACTTTAACTCTCAATATCTATGATCCAATGCTCCTCAGGATACACTAACTTTGTTCAAAACTGCATTCATTCCAGAGGGCTATGCTTCTCTCTCCTTCACTTTGAGATCTCTTCAACTTGAAAGATTTTTCTTGTTTTCTATATTGATAAATCCTCATGGCTTAAATACACAAATCTCCTTATGATTAAAAAAAACTATTGAGGCAGACGACGCAGGCCGCAGGCGGTCGGGACAGGCGGGACCGGCGTGGCGCAGATGCAGACAGCAGGGACCAGCACGCAACACCAAGAGCAGATCGCCCCACTACAATTAAATCAAAGAGGTAGGCCTTTGGTTGGCAAGGTCCCTGGCAAACGGGGAGCCGGGTCCTGTTCCTGAAGACCCTTCTGAGGGGTGAGAGGGATCTTGGCCCCTGGCAGGAGCCAGGAAACAGAGCGAGGGCATTTTGTAAGAGGAGCCCCTAGCCAGCAGAGGAACCTGATCCGGTTTTAAAAGACCAATTAGATAGGATTAATAGGAAGAGATGGGCAGGCGCCAAGGCAAAAATTCACCCAATAA
>NC_022014.1:43032271-43040196 GCF_000317375.1 Microtus ochrogaster
ACTTCCCACAGGGCAGGGAACCCTGATTGCTCTTTGGGCTGACGAGGGAGGGGGACCTTATGGGAGAGGGGAGGGAAATGGGAGGCGGCGGCGGGGAAGAGATGGAAATCTTTAATAAATAAATAAATTTAAAAAAATTTAAAAAACTATTGAACACTATGTGCTATTACTAAACAAAGCACTAAAAGCAGAAAGTTTTGAAACCTAGGATATTAAAAACAAAACCTGAAAAATCCCTTTTTCTTTTTTAAAGATTCATTTTGCTCTTAATTATATGTGCTGTACCATCTGTGCACATGTGAGTGTATTGCCCATAGGGGTCAAAAAAGAACATCAGATTCCCTGGAGCTTGGAATTGCAGGTGGTTGGGGGAGCTGCCTGACATGGGCACTGGGAACCAAACCCAGGTCTTCTGCAAGAACAGCAAGTCCTCTTAAGCACTGGACTATCTCTCCAGCCCCAGAAGTCCCTTCTTTATAGCCTAGCTGCCCAGTTTCTTTCACCTGTCCATCAGAGATTTATGGAGAATGCTGTTTCTTTACCTAATGAGACATCTGAATGAGATGCCAGCAAAGAGCCCAATTTCAGGAAAGAACGCCAACTCTATCCCACCACATGCTAGTTACACCGCAGCCTAATAGGAGGAAAAGGAAAGAGTGTCCTGATTTGCCTTCCCAGAACAAAATTATGAGAATTTCAACTCTTTCTAAGCCTCTGAGCACTCCTGCCTTTCCCCCAGAGAGTTAGTTATAAGTGAGTTTGCACTTTCTGTGTGGGTAATGCAGGCGACAAATTGAAGAGGAGCTATATCACTGTGGTGAGTCTCTGTTCCTCCTCCAGCTGTGGGGCTCCGCCTCCCTGGGCTGGCTCCTCCTGCTCATGGAGGCGCTGATATTCTCTGTGCCTATCTGCTACCAACACTGACCAGTGGGTCTCAACCTTCCAGATGCTGCGACCCTTTAATACAGTTCCTCATGTGGTGGTGACCCCAACCATAGAATTATTTCCATTGCTATTTCATAGCTGTAATTTTGCTACTGTTACAGATCAAATTGTAAATATCTGTGTTTTCTGATGGCCTTGGGTGATCCCTGTGAAAGGGTCATTCGACCCCCAAAGGGGTCATAACACACAGGTTAAGAACCTCCACCTTGGGAAATAGACAAAATTGCCTGGGAGAAAATTGGGATCTTGGGGGTGGGATGGGAGGGGGGTAAGGGGAGATGGGGAGAGATAAGGCAGAAGGGGAGGATTGGGGGAACTTGGGGAAAAAGGAGGATTGGGATAAAGGAAGGTTGGATAAGGGAGCACGGAAGCACAATTCTTAGATAAGGGAGCCACCTTAGGGTTGGCAAGAGCCTTGAACCTAGAGTGGCTCCCAGGAGCCCAAGCCGAGGTCCCCAGTTAGTTCCCTGGACAGCTGAGGATAAAGAACCTGAAATGACCCTACCCTATAGCAACACTGACGAATATCTTGCATATCATCATAGAACCTTCATCTGGGGATGGATGGCGTTAGAGACATAGACCCACACTGGAGCACTGGACTGAGCTCTCAAGGTCCCAATGAGGAGCAGAAGGAGGGAGAACATGAGCAACGAAGTCGGGACCACGAGGGGTGCACCCACCCATTGAGACAGTGGAGCTGATCTATTGGGAACTCACCAAGGCCAGCTGGACTGTGACGGAAAAAGCATGGGATATATCTGGTCTCTCTGAACATGGCAAACAATGAGGACTGATGAGAAGCTAAGGACAATGACACGGGGTTTTGATCCTACTTCTTGTTCTGGCTTTGCGGGAGCCTAGCCAGTTTGGATGTTCACCTTCCTAAATATAGACGGAGGGGGGAGGACCTAGGACTTACCACAGGGCAGGGAACCCTAACTGCCCATTGAACTGGAGAGGGAGGGGGGGAAGGGTGGGAGGAGGGGGAGGGAAATGGGAGGCTGGGAGGAGGTGGAAACTTGTTTTTTTTTTCCTTTTCTCAATAAAAAAAAATAATAATAAAAAAATTTTAAAAAAAAGAACCTCCACCTTGACCACACGCCTGAATTCATCTTTGTTGTTTTTTTTTCTTTTTTCTGTTCATGTGTGTGTGCATGCATGTGTGTGTGTGTGTATGTGTGTGGTGTAGCATGTAAACAAACATGTGCAGGTGGCCAGAGCGTCCTTGTCTATCACTCTCTACTTTATCCTGTGAGCTAGGTTCTCTCATTGAGCCTGGAAGTCCAAGCCATCCTCCTGTCTCTACCTCCAACAGCATCAGGGTTTTTACAGGAGAGTGCGCAGCTCTGCTTTCTCCACCAGTTGTGGGTCTGAACGCAGGTCCTCACCTTTGCCCAGCAAGCACCCTTACCCAGTGTCCTCTCCCCAGCTGCAGCTCCATCATGCGTGTGTGTCTGTCCGCAGAGCTCATAAAAATGATAAATCCAGCATGCTCGCCATCACGCAGGCCTGCACTTCTGCCTGGAGGCTAGGGCTATCCCTCTCTGACCCTTTCTCTGAGACGCCATCTTCCTACTCTCCACTAATATGACATGTGTGTTTTTACTCATGCATTCAGGAGACATTTCTAGTCCCTATTTTGTATCATGTGCTGCATGAGATTGTGTGGGATGTAAAGGCGTATGAAACACCCAGACTTCACCAAGCTAAATGTACAACAACAGTTAAACTAGACATTAAGCTGACACATCAGCACCACGTACCTATAGTCCCTGTTACAGTAGGAGGGGATAGACAGAAAGCAATCATTCTCTTAGTTTCTAGAGCCCATAGCCTTCCTTATGTGTAAAAATTCTGAAGTTAATGTGCATAGGAAGATTGTGAGATTTCAGTGGTGAGAGAACTCACTTTGGCCACAGACAAGAGAGCTGGCCACACTGATGCAACGTTTAAGAAAGAGCTAGGAAACAGTGTTTGTGAGAATAGCATTTTGTCCATTAAGACTGAGCTGGAGAAGACCCACACACCTATTTGGGGATATCTGCACTATTATGACAAGAAGATATAGGGTATGCAAGAGAGAGACAGGGCCATGGTGATGTCTGAGCCTGGGGCCCCACTGCAGCTATTGTCTGTATTGATGCCCCTCCCCACTGTTAACACTGAGGACAAACAGGACTTGGCTGAACAGAGTTGGCCCTGCCCCTCATTGACTGGCCACGCATCTCACCTGAGCTGCACAGTGGAGCTGTCCCTGTTAATGGGGGTCAGGGGAGAGGGACATGGGTGAACAGACCCTGAGAACCTGAGCATGAGAGATTTCACCCGTATGGTGACATGGGTGAGGGGAGAGAAGCTTTCCCTCCCCTCCAGGCCTGTGGCAAATAGGAGAGCTGGCCCTGATGTCAGGAGAGTGAGATAGCTTGCCTGCCTCTCACCAGCTGCATCACTCAGAAAAGGGGCCCCTGAACCTTGCCTGGGCAACACAGTAGAGCTGGTGGCGTAGGTGTGAGTGAGCCAGCCCCAAAAACCTGAGAGCAGAAGAACCAGCCCTGACCCTCACTGCTGCTGTATAGGGTAAGCAGGCGCTGGAGAGCTCACCCTGGTGGTGAGGATGGGGGACAGCCGGTGGGCTGACCAAGCAAGCAACCACCCAGGTCTGGAGCTAGACTATGAGTTGGCCCATCTCATCATCAACCCCATCTGTGATCTGGGGCACACGCAGGGCTTGGTGCTGCAGCTTCAGGATCTCCACGACACAAGGCAGCAGGGTATCCAAGAGGAGTCCCAGTGAGGGTTCAGTATCAACGGGGTCGCAGAAACCAGAGACCTCAAACCAGAACAATGAATCTTTACAATCAACACTTGAAAGTAAACATATACGGGCTAAATGGTATACTGTGTGACTCACCGTGTCGCATGAGGAGATTTTCCTTTCTTTTCTTTTAAATCTTACATTATTTGTTTTAGGAGGAAGGTTGCCAGAACAGAGAGCAGATTTTGGTGGCGGGAGATGAATGAGATCAAGATCCACAATGTGAAATCCACAAAGAATCAATAAAAGGCTAAACTATAAAAAAAAAACAGCATTTTGCTTATTCTGAAACTACTGGACACAAGGAGTATTATTTAACATGTAAGTTGCTCAAAACAACCAAGAAGACAAGGTAGACATGATGAGGAAGAAAAAAATTTTTGCAGGCTCTCCCAGTACTCCCTTACTATAGAAATCAATAAAGACAGAAAGGCATGGATGGCATCCAGGCCTGTGATATGGAAGGAAGGAAACAGACAAATCTGCAAACAGGGTGGGTGTTACAGTGAGTGGCAGTGGTGTGTGTGTGTGTGTGTGCGTGTGTGTGCACAGGTATGTGTGTGCACATGTGTGCATGTGCATGTATGTGAGCATGTATGGGTGTGCCTTTGCATGTGTATCCATGTTCATGTGTGTGCTGATCCACATGCAATTGCAGATGTGCGTCATGGGGCATGTGGAGGCCAGAGGACAACCTCTGGGGAAAGAAAAGGAGGGTGACTAGGGATTGCTGACTACTGAACTAACTCCAGGTTCACCAAGAGACATTTGATATGCTACTCTGGCTTCCATGGGCACACACACACACAATCACACACATATCACACACCAGTAAGCTAACTTAAATAATGCTGCTATAAATCAATAAATCTGAAACAAACCAATAGATACATTTACACAAATGAATAAATGACATAAAAACAATCTCCAATTTAACCAGTGGTAGAACAAAATAAAAACAATGACCATGGTTGTTGAAATATGAGCGGTGGGGCTGCGTCCTCAGCACCCGGCCGCCCACATGGCTAGCTCTAGCTTATGCCCCAAAATAATTACACGGAAACTGTATTCTTTTAAACACCGCTTGGCCCATTATATCTAGCCTTTTCTTAGCTAACTCTCACACCTGGACTAGCCCATTTCTAATATCCTTGTATCTCACGAGCTGGCTTACCAGGAATGATCTTAACCTGCGTCTGCCTGGAGTGGGAGAATCATGGCGACTCCTTGACTCAGCTTCTTTCTCCCAGCATTCTGTTCTGTTTACTCCTCCCACCTATGTTTTAACCTATGAGGGCCAAAACAGTTTCTTTATTGCTTAACCAATGAAATCAACAGATTGATGACACTCCCCCATCACATGGTGAAAGAACATTTGTCTAGCATGCGCAGGGACCTGGGTTCAACCCACAGTGACACACACAGTACAGAGGATATCATTCAACCTGCAAAATATGTGGCTTTATTCTGTCGTCATGATTTTACACCTCCCCCCACAACCAAAATGTAATTATGCATGAGGCTTGGCCTCCAAGTAAACTCAAATGATAGTTTACCCAATTTGTTTCTGCTCCAAGGGCTCCTGAAATCATAAGAACCAATATCTGTTAGCTTACACACTGTCTGGTGGCATACCTCTAAGGCTTCTAACAGCTATTTTGGCCCGATAATTGTGTCCCAAGAACCTGTCCTCATGATAACTTAAAGTACCAGCAATTACATGCAATTATTACAGCAATTACTGAAATCTTATATGCTATATAAATCCCTCAAAAAAGACATGATTAAACTGGTATATAAAAAGGAATATTAATGCCCATGGCTGTACCTCCTCCAGCATGTCCAAGCTTGTCTTATAAAGCAAATTTAGGAGCCAGAGAGATGGCTCAGAGGCTAAAAGTAATTGCTGGTCTTGCACAAGAGACAGGTTTTGTTCCTAGCACCTACAAGACTGCTCACAACCACCTGTAACTCCAGTTCCAGAAGACCCAATGCCTTCTTGTCACCTCATGTACCAGGCTCTTACATACATGCAGACAAATGACTTACACACATACAATTAAAAATAAATGAATACTAACATTTTACAAGTATTATATTAGAATCATCATACTGAATGCAATAGAACAATACATGAAATAGAAATGACTCAAGAAACAAGGTGTAAATAGACGTGGTAAGGTGCAAACATGTAAAAATGGGTTTATACAGATAAAAGTGTGGGGCTGACGCTCAGTGGCTCTAGCGTAGAACTGGAACTCAGTTTCTAGCACCCACAATGAGAGGATCACAGCCCCCATGTAACTCCACTTCGAGGGGGACGTGACACCCTCTTCTGGCTTCCACAGGCATCTGCATGCATATGCATATTCCCAGACATAGACACATAAATACACACACACAAAACAGAAAACAAAATAAATCTTTTAAATGCTTAGAAGAAGGAAACTAATACATGCTCTTATTTCTTCTAGGTTTTAACTATAAAAATAATTGCATCTTTTTTAAATTATGATGAAAAATCAAAGATATAAAGTAAAAAAATTAAAAAAAAACAATCACCTAAAACCCAGTGTTTCTATAATATGGGCAAATTTTCCAGAAATTTCTGTGATTAAAATTTTATGTTTATGTATAAATATGCATATAACCAAGTAGAGATGCCTAGAACTCCTTTAAGACTAAATGTGGAACACATGATTACTGTTTAATGAAGAAGTAAGTGAAGAGGAGGAATATTTGAACTGTAGAGAACAGGTTATTTCCAAGCACTCTTCTAGCTCAAGGGGGAAAGTGTGACGTCATTAAGAAAGAGTGGTTTGGGCTGACAGACAGCCCAGTGTTTAGAGCCAGCACTGCTCTTGCATAAACCCTAGGTTCAGTTCCCAGCACCCGTGTTGGGTGGCTCACACCCCCTTGTAATTCCTGCTCCAGCGGGTTCTGATACCCTCTTTTGGCCTCTGAGGTCACCTGCATACACACGTACAAACACAGATAGAGAGGCACATAATTAAATACAAAATAAATCTTGTCTCTAAAAAGATTCTATGTTCATCAGTTTTATAATAGCATGATTTCATTTGGGATAACATCATTTGAGTCTCATAAAAATGTCAGAACTCATATTCCTCCGCTCTTTACCTTCCGCCATTCAGTATTTCTATTTGCTCCATTATTTCCACACTGTCAAGGTATATAATATTTCTATTCTAATTCATAATCCATTTCCACGGTTGCTTAGTCTTCGCTCCATATTGACTCTCAACAGCTGTCTCTCGGCTCCCCCACAGCTGTTTCCCTGTTTTCACTTAATGACTAGGTGTTTGGGATTTTACCAACAGTGCTCACGAAGGTGAATCTTTCCAATCCTACGTACTGGCATTAATGAGACTCTGTGTTTACCAGTGGACAACCTGGCTGAAATCTCAATTTGCTTAGAGTTGCATTACGTAACCACAGACCTAAGTCTTGCTTTCCTGATTTCCCAAGTTGCTGTCTGACCACTACTACGCTGGGCAGATTGCCCATCCCTTCAAACAGAGCACACCTTGCTGTCACTGAGACACTACGTGGGCAGAGGTGTGGTGTGTGTATTAGACCTTGGAAGGGAAGCATAGTTTCTAGCCCTACCCCTATCGCAGTTACCACTCTGTGATTCATTTCCCTCCAATAAGTCTCTTGCTGGGGTGGGCTTTTATACTGCAGATCTCACAAAAGGACATAGTGGTGCACACCGTAACCCCAACACCCAAGAGACAGAGGCAGGATGATTAGGAGCTCAAGGTCATCCTCCAACAGGTAGAGAGTTTGAGGTGAGCCTGGGGTATGTGTAAATAAATAAATGTCTGCTGGGGGGGGAGTCACTTTGAGGGGGTAGCCACTGGTAGGTTGCCCATACCCCAGAAGATGGTTCATAGCCAAGGGTTTATGTGCCATATTAATTGGACTCAGCGAGTTACTTTTTTAAAGGACATGAAGTTGGGAAGGGGACATGAGGGAGGTGTGTGTGTGTGTGTGTGTGTGTGTGTGTGTGTGTGTGTGTGTGAAATTCTTAAAGAATAAATTTAAGCTTTCTTTTGCACGACCCAGCCCCCCAGCACCCCTCCCCAACCCGGACCTGCTCTATGCTAGGACCAGTGCTCAAGAACAGTTTTAAGCTCCT
>NC_022014.1:43047512-43048449 GCF_000317375.1 Microtus ochrogaster
AAAAAAAAAAAAAAAGAATAAATTTAATATATTTTTAATACATTAAATTGGAAGACACTTAAATATCTGGGAAGTGGCTAATACATTTCTGAGTGACACATGAAAATTCCCCATACATATTAAGTTATAGTGAGTACTTTAATTAAGATTGAGAATGCAACATCAGAATGACAGGATATCACCAAGGCAGTGCTTAGGGAAAATACTCAGCACCAAGTAACAGAAATAGAGACAAAACTCATCTCAGCCTCGACCATCAGAGCTAGGAAATCAAGACAAAGGCAGAAAACAATGGAAAAAATAAAACTAGAATAGGTTTCCTAATAGGACCAATACAATTGATAAACCATTAGTCAGGCTGATCAAAATAAAAGGAGAAGACAAGGCAAGCTTGGCAGCGCATGCCTATAATCCTAGAATCTGGGGGGTGTGACTTCCATAGCCAGAACTATGGTCCTAGTCTTACTTCTCTGGCTGCAATAGAAATATCCTAGCAAAAATCCCCTAAGAAGGGGTTAATTTTACCTCATAGTTCCGGGTCACAGTCCACCCTATCAGGGATGTGAAGTCAGAAACTTCAAACAGCTGTATGCATCACGCCTCTAGTCAGTAACGAAGAGCGATAAACACAGTGACACTCAGCTCACCCGTTCCACTGCTCAACAGTCCAGGGCCCAAACACGGACTAGTGCTGCCCACTTTCAGGCAAATCAGGACACTCCCCCACAGACATGCCCATAGGTTTCCTGGCCCAGTCAGTCCCTCGCTGAAACTCTTCTTGGGAGATGCTAGATTGTGTCAAGTTCAGTGATGAAGCTAACCTTCGCAGCTACACGGGGGGAGAAAGAAAGAAAGGAAGGAAGGACGGACGGAAGAAGGAAGGAAGGAAGGAAGGAAGGAAGGAAGGAAGGAAGGAAGGAAGGAAGGAAGGAAGGAA
>NC_022014.1:43048549-43068988 GCF_000317375.1 Microtus ochrogaster
GAAGGAAGGAAGGAAGGAAGAAAGAAAGGGGGAGGGAAGGGAAGAAGGGAGGGAGGGAGGCAGGGAGGCAGGGAGAGAGGGAGGGAGGGAGGGAGGGAGGGACGGAGGGAGGGACGGAGGGACGGAGGGACGAAGAGAGGGAGGAAAGAAGAAGAGAGAAGGAAATACAAACTTCACTTCAAAGAAAATTTCAAGTTTAGATGGCTTCAATGAAAAATTCTGCAGAAGATTTAATATATCAAGTCTATACAAAGTCTTAGAAGAGTGAAGAGGAGGGGACATTCCCCTGTCACCTGTGAGGTCGCCCTTCCAGTCATGTCAAGACCAAGACACACAGGATGGAAAGCCAACAGTGTGCCTCATGAACATGAATGTGAGAATTCTGTAAACTCTGCTAAGTCTAAGTCAATGGCATGTGAATGGGATAATGTGTCAGCGTGACTGGGTCAGATAAGACTGCATGGTCTCTCGTGTGGGGTCCCCTAGCCTGTAGTGCATGCATGCACACAAGAGAGAGAGCATGCGTGCATGCGTGTGTGTGTGCGTGTGGTGATGATGATGATGTAGGATGAACCCCAGTAATAAAATCACACTCCATACATGTGACATGAAAGCAGAGGGAGGGTAATGTTGGGGGGAAAGACAGAGGCCAGTGAGAGAGGGGCGGGGGGACGGAACAGGTTAGTGCATGTGTGGGTGGGGGGAAGTGTGAGTAAAACCTAAACCCAGAAAGGGTAGAAACAGGTGATGAGGAAGGACAGAGTGAACTAAGGTAGGCGTGACAAGACAGAGGACAAGAGACTGAAGGACACAAGGGAAAGCCAGGGTCTCGGCAGCGGGGTGG
This sequence comes from Microtus ochrogaster, assembly GCF_000317375.1. Taxonomy (NCBI): domain Eukaryota; kingdom Metazoa; phylum Chordata; class Mammalia; order Rodentia; family Cricetidae; genus Microtus; species Microtus ochrogaster. Next base: position 43,049,394 of record NC_022014.1, read on the forward strand.
ATGGAGGAGAAGACTCCACTAAAACATCATTCCAAAATGCTTTCCATGTCTTTGGGATAGTCTCTTTGAAAACTTCTAGACTCTTCTACCCCTGTGTTGGTCAGCGGCAAAGGACAGGAGCCTAAGGTGGATACAAAGTAAGAAGGCAGGGACGGGGAGACAGCTCCGCAGGTAAGCGCATGTTTTGCAAGGGCGAGGCGCTGAGTTTGATCCTCAGAACACAGTCTTAAAAAGCCAGACTTGGGGTGCCTGCCTGTAATTCCAGCACTGGGAAGTGGTGACAGGAGGATTCTGGGCCTCACTAGCATGCAGCCTGGCCTACTGGAAGAGTTCCAGGCCAGTGACAGACCTGTCTCAAAATTCAAGTTGGACCGTTCCTGAGGAGCAATACCTGAGGTTGTTCTTCGGCACACGTACACAGAGGGTAAGTGCATGTTCACACACACACACACACACACACACACACACACAGATGCACGCATGCACACACACTAACAACACAGTTAGTAAAATAAGTTATGAATAGGCTCATACAGGTTTTTCCCATTAGTCCAAGCAAAGCACAAGAAAGTTTCGAGCCACGGTGACAAGACAGCTCAGCAGGTATTTGCCGAGAGCTTAAGGACCTAAGTTCGAGCCCAGGAGAAAACCAATTTTTAATTTTTACAAGTTGTCCTCAGACTTACACACACACACACACACATAAGTGTAATGTATTTTTTTTTAATTTCCAGGCCCCAAATCAACTTCTTTTGCTACTCTGTTGTTTATTTATCCAAGGCATGACCATGAAAAATCTCTCCCCAGCAGGTGACACCCCTGTGCTGAACACAGTTAATCAATCAATGGCTGGCTGTACTGGAAACAGAATGACAGATTGCTGAGGGACAAAGGGTGCCCGTCAAGGGGACAAAGAGTCAGAGGAGGGGGCTTGGGAACCACCTCCGTTAGGAGAGGTGATCCTGCCCTCAACAGTCCCATCTCCAGGGTCACTGCTCATTACCATAACCTCCACTTCAAACACAGAGTTCACAGTCTGGGCACCTCCATCCATCATTCTGCTGATGCCTGGCATCACAAATCTTCCTTTCACCTCTCAAAAGGGTCTTGGCGAAACTGAAGCACCCATCCCCAGCCTCTCCCTGCTTTCTGCCTCTTCCACACTATTCTTCTCTGAGAGTTGACAATAGCAAGCCGACCCACATGGCAGTAACGGAGCCTGACCTCATAAAGGGGCTGGGGGCTCAGACCCTGGAGACAGGCCAGCTGGGAAGACAGGACAATGCAGGGTGAAAGAAAGGACATGAATATTCAAGCAGGGCCAGGAGTTCTGGGGGTTCCTGGCCCTGAAGGGAAACCTGACTACTCCCTCCCACTCCATGGAGAGTGGGGAGGACCAGACAGATTGCACAGAGCCCTTGAAATTCCCAGTATCAATTAGATACTGACACAGACCCAAGGAGAGGGTGAGATTCCCATCAACCTGGATGCTGAGCCTCTCCTCCCCATCCCCAAGTCCTTCTCCACGGGCTTCTCTAGAGATGAAGGCTGGAAATGACCTGTGCACAGCACCTTGGGTCCTCACCCAGTTTGCCATTAGCAGGAAAATGGAAGTCCAAAGAAGATATTTCTCTCAAATACCCCCTGTATGTTATTAGTAAAACTCAAGAGTTCTGCCAGTCATGGTGACACACACACCTTTAATTCCAGCATTCGGGAGGGAGAGGTAGATGGATCTCTGTGAGTTTGAAGGCAGAGCTGCACAGAGAAACCCTGTTTTGAAAAAAAATGTCAGAGTTCCTATCTGGCCCTCTGGGACTACATTTGCCACTGTCCCAATAATCAGGAAGGGACTTCAAGCAAGACATTGAGGTAAGGATGGGAAGATGTGTGCAGGCTTGCAAAACAAGCCTCCAGGTTTTCATGGCAAACTTCACAGAGAAAATGAAGACTATATATACATATTTTTATAGCCTGCCTGTAATGGGGTAGGTGTCAATTCTCAAAGCAGAGGCAGAACCGAGTTTGGCTCCAAGGACAGGTTTTACTTCCAGAGACAGAGGAAAACAGGTGAAATGTCTCATGGACTGGGTGTTGGTACAGCTGCCCTGAAGGAAGCTGTGAGTGAGGGGTCAGAGGGTGAGCACCCTCCCATCTCCCAGGGGAGCTTGCATGCTTCAACCTGCCCTTCGCTGTTTCTCAGCCCTCTCTTCACTCTAACCCCACAATCAAAATCTCTCTGCACCATTGCCCATCTGCTTGGACTGGCAATTCCTTTGAAATGCAGCTCTCACTCAAGTATGGCTGACTTCTTCACAAGAATCTCCACAACATTTATTAAGTGACCAGTGGCAAGCTCGTCAGACATGGCAGCAACCCGACCCAGATACACAGCTGAGCCCCAAGGCTGGAGCAAAGGGCCATCACAGTGCCTAATCAAAGCTGTCTTTGAAAACTCCAGCTCCCCTAAGTAGAGCAAAGGTGTTCCTTCCTGTCACCCCTGGCTTGGCGGCCTGTATAGACAGCGGGCCGTATGTGGAAATCCGAGCCTTCACACACAATTCACAGTAAGGGGACTGCCTCTACTGGGTCTCCTCGTACTCGTGTATTTGTCCCCCTCTGCCTTGTTTGTGTCCCCTCGTGTTTCTGAGACTGTAAAGTGAGTCCCTTACACCTCTCCTCTCTGATACTTTGGCTGTGAGTGCCAAAGTGTCCTCTGGTCTCCATGTACATATGTATGTGATACACAGATGCGCACACAAACACGCATGTGTGCTCAAGCCAATCCCACTTTCTGTCTGGCCTGGCTCATCAGAGGAGAAATGATACAGTCCTTTTCCCTCGGGAGTTTCTTCAAGAGATAAGCTAATGACTTTGGGCTCCCATGGACACAGGAAAGCTGAGTCAAAAACAGGGCCTCTGTGTGGATGAGGAGGCCCACGTCTGTTCCCCAGTTCTCACTTGGCTCACAGGAAGCAGAGGCTTCACCTAACCTCTCTCCCTCCATGCAGGAGAGAGGCAGCATGGATGCGCTCCGCTCCATTGCTCTCCTGCTCTGAAGTACTGGGCTCCTCCACACAGCTCCATGAGGGGCTGAATCATCTCAGCAGAAGCTACCCCCACCTGGGCTCAGATGTGCCCCTCATACCACGTGAGATGGGCCTCTTTTGACCTCAGGAGAACTCAGGGTCTGCCCCAGGAAAGGCTCACAGAGGGTCCGGACCTCACAGAGGACATGAGGCACTGAGAAATCAACACTGTTCTAGCAGACGGGAGCCGAGTCAGGTCGCCAGGCCCCCAGGTCCCCTGTCCAACTCCCATGGGTCTCTTGTCAGCTTTGTGGGCAGTCACATTTGTCAAGTGAATGAGCATCCAGCGTCACTGAGAAGCAGTCACTTGCTTAGACAGCAAATGCCACCCCACCGTGTCGGGCATTGCAAAATACTAGGGTCAGGCACATGGCTGGCCCAGGGCAGAAAACCATATGGATGCCTGAAATTGTAAGGCATATGTAAGGCTATAAGATGCACTGTGCCTTGCTCTCGTCCCTCCCCCTCCCAACCCACATGTTCGCAGTGTTCTACCACCAAGCATCTTTGCAAAGCACGCTTCTTTACAGAGACATCACATGGGTGAAGCTGAGAAAGCATCGGAAGGCAGGGTTAACAGTGGGTCCAACCCCATCAGCCTTAGCTGAGAGTCCCGTGACCACCTGCCACTCATCACCATTGCTATATGACGTTATCCATCAAAGACCTCCCCTTCATACCTCCTGACTGGCGCAGATGAATGGGGGGACAGTTCTGGGGGAGAAGGGACCTATTTCTGACCTCAGCCTTCACGATCTCCACATGGGTGCGCCACTCCTGTGACATCATGACCAATCTCTGCCCATGCACATATTTTTTAGATCTTTATCAGTTTTACAAGGGCAACTGGCTAGTGGCCCCATCAGGTGACAGAGACATGATATGATTCACACAGGCCACAAATTGTTCAGGGACAAGAGGAACCCCCCCACACACACAGTCTGAAGTCTTTTGAATCCCTAGGCTCCTCTTCCCCCGGGCCCCAAACATAAAGGATCCAGATGTCACCCCAGCCTTCTGCCCAGAATACCTTAGAGTCTCTATGGTGACTGAAATATACCATAATAACCTCAGTCCTGTAGGTCACCCAGTGCTGACATCCGCCGCCCTTGCCTGGCTCCCGACCCCTTCTCCCTTCTGAATGGTCCCAACTCTATGGTCATAAAGGCTCCATCTACCCTGCTACCACCTGCCTCCTCCCTTATAGAAGAAACGGGTTGAAAGACTGCAGTGGACCAGCTGTCCATCTCCCAACAGGTCACCCGCCCACTCTGTTCTCCTTTCCTCCGCCCCGGCAGGAGCTGGAGCAGAGCCTTGGTCTCCGCCGCATCTGCACTGCGCCTTGCTCTCTTCCCTCCCCCTCCCAACCCACGCGTTCGCAGTGTTCCACCACCGAGCATCTTTGCAAAGCACGCTTCTTGTTTTGTGCAGGGGCTACAGAGACATCGGGTGAGGCTGAGAAAGCATCGGGGTGAGGGACTCAACACGCCGTTGGGTCTCTACCCCCAGACTAGCAACCTCTATCAGCTGCGGCCCTGCAGCCCGGCAATATCCCAGCAGGGCAGCCCATAGGCTTCTGTGCATGAGCACCCTACAGCCCTGAGCAAAATGAGTTGAGACCCAGCACTCCACCCTTGGCCACTGGGTTCTGGCCAACAAGACTGGGTTGGACAAGGGTAAGTGTGGCGGGAAGCCCAGGGTTACCGAGAGAAACTGTTTCAGTGCAAAGAAGGTGTACCTTGCCCAAGGCCAGTGCAAACTGGCCCGGCTGGAGGTCTGACTCAACTCCAGCCTTTCTGCTCTGCGCAAACTCTCCACAATCCATCATGCCTTGTCCTCTCGCCCTTGAACTTGATGCCCATCTAGTGCCCTCCTCTTCCCGCAGCAAAAGCTGCTTTTGGAAAAGGCATGTCACCGTTGTCCCTTAGCCCTGTCTGGCCATTGTTTCCTCTGCTGCAAAGAGGACCCGCCCCGTCTCAATGTGGACACCAAGTGGGTCATTCCTTGAGGTCATGGGGTGAAAGATGGATGGTCTGGAGACCTATGGGGGAAAGGCCAAAGACCTGTGGGAGACTGGAGCAGGCATTCCCTTTTCAGCCTCCTCCCCGCAGTGGGGGTGGTAAGAGCTGACAGAAGTCTCTCAGGCAATGGGTTTCTCTCTCTTAAAGGAGAATTTGCTAACAAGACACAGTTTCAGGAGAGGTGGACTTTAAATTACCCATACCTGAGTTTAAATTCCATTTCTATAGCCTCAAGAAAGCTTCCTCTCCTCTCTAAGGCACCCGGCTGTTTATCAGTATTATGGAAGTAATTAAGCTTTAAATACTTTGCAGACTTGAGAGAACCAAAAAGGCTGAATTATGCAGTGTCTTAAAGCCTGGGCACTGTGATCAACTTACATGGGCTAAAGACCAGCTCTTGTGTTTATAAGCTGTTGATCCCAGGAAAGTCACTTAACCTCTCTGAGCTTTCATTTTCCCCTTTGGAGAATGAGCTGATAGTAGCACTGCTTCCTGTGGTTGGCAGTGAGGAGGAGTCAGTCAGCTGCCACACTTGGAAAGGATTGGCTGCAGCAACTGACATTGCATACGGCAAATATTAGTATTAGCTATGGTTCACAGCACTCAGAATAGCCCGATTCTCAAGCAAACGCTCCTCATACAATGGTCATGTTCCAAAAAGAGGAACATGGGATGTACTCACTCATATTTGGTTTCTAGCCATAAATAAAGGACATTGAGCCTATAATTAGTGATCCTAGAGAAGCTAAATAAGAAGGTGAACCCAAAGAAAAACATATAGGCATCCTCCTGGATTTTAACCTTCATCAGGCAATGAAAGGAGACAGAGACAGAGTCCCACATTGGAGCACCGGACAGAAATCTCAAGGTCCAAATCAGGAGCAGAATGAGAGAGAGCACGAGCAAGGAACTCAGGACCGTGAGGGGTGCACCCACACACTGAGACAATGGGGATGTTCTATCGGGAACTCACCAAGGCCAGCTGGCCTGGGTCTGAAAAAGCATGGGATAAAACTGGACTCGCTGAACATAGCGGACAATGAGGACTGCTGAGAAGTCAAGAACAATGGCACTGGGTTTTGATCCTCCTGCACGTACTGGCTTTGTGGGAGCCTAGGCTGTTTGGATGTTCACCTTACTAGACCTGGAAGGAAGTGGGAAGTCCTTGGACTCCCCACAGGTCAGGGAACCCTGACTGCTCTTCGGACTGACAAGAGAGGGGGAGTTGATTGGGGGAGGGGGAGGGAAATGGGAGGCCGTGGCAGGGAGGAGGCAGAAATCTTTAATAAATAAATAAATAAAACAATGGTCATTTTGATAATGTCCACCTTCTAGTGTTATCACCTTTTTGATATTGTCTGTTTTTATTGCTATTTTATACGGGGTGTCATGTAGCCCAGGCTGGCTTCAAACCTGCTATGTAGCCAAGGATGACCTGAGCTTCTGATTCTTCTGACTCCGCCTCCTGAGTGCTGTCACCGTATCTGTTTTAAGCCATGTTGGGGATGGAACCAGAGGTTTGGGCATGCTAAAGGAGCACTCTTTTACCCCTCCCCTTTCTGACAAAATCTGTGACCTCATTGGGTGGCAGGATTAGGAACAACCCACAGTTTGGATTTGCAGGGACCATTGCAGTGAAGCTTAGTAAGGAACAGGAGAGATGAGTCACATGCCCAGTGTGCTCCTAGTCAAGGGAGGAGGAGCGGATTGGATTGTGTGGACTCTGTACCTTGTCTGACACCTCCTTACCAGTGTGAGCAGCTCCCTACAGCTGTGCCCAAGCTGTTGACTGAAAAACCTACTCCTCAACGATTATGAGAAATGCTTCCGCGGGTCTCAGAATGAGAACTCTGCCCGTTTTCTACCTCATCCTTTCCCTGTGAATGAAAGGAACGAGGTCCAGAGAGAGGAGGGCACACAGCTGCTGAGTGAAACTGAGAACTCTAGCCAGAAGTCCCAGCTCAGATCCACTAGGCCAGGTACCTAGGAAAGAAAGTGATGCCATAGGCAGTGACCTAATGGGTCTCCAACTGATCCTTGTTCAAAAGGAATGGCCACGGCAGGGGCGCTTGAGATGAGCAGGTTTGCCCCCATCTCTTCTCCCTTCACCTGTGTGAGAGAGGTCTGTATGCCTCCACAAGCTCTGTACTGGCATGCCTTAGCCGCCACACCCAGGAAGTTTGCAGCCAGGCACAGAAAGACTGGCACTGTACAGCACTCCGTTTGCCCTTGAGGTGCCTTGGGCATCTATGCTTTGGAGTCATGGCTCACTCAAAAACACAAGCATCCCATCTATTTAGAAGGCAAGGAAAAAAGAGATTCTGCATCTATCAAAAGATGGTCTTGGCCATGGTTACAGAGCCTGCCTCGCTTGGCTCCTTCCTGTTTGCCAGATGGTCCTGGCTTTAACCTGAGGGAAGCTGCTGCAGTGACTGGCCCTCACACAGGCCTGCCTGCAGCTGATGCTGGGCAAGCAGTCAGAATACTCTTCAGATACAACTCTCCCAGTGTCCGTGTCAGACCCACAGGCAAGACCGCCAGCACTCCGTGCGGCCCTTGCATGTGGAGGCAGCCCTCCAACCCTCACTCCAGGTGTGTATGCCACTCCGAGAGAGGTGCACGCTAACTTTCTCCAGTCCTTGTGAGATGTACACAGACAAAAATCTCACTTGCTAACAAAATGTTCCCAGATGTCCCTGCGTGCTGGTTCCATGATGGTAAAAGAGAAACAAGCTGTAATGGCACCTCTCAAGGAGCTTGACAAAAGGCATGCATGGCGCATGTGTCAGAATCAAGAGAAGAAGCCAAGATGGCAGGTTGGGAACAAGCAGTTCTTTTTAGTTTCTCAGCATCTCAGAAGCCAAACTGCCACAAAGTAGTGTCTCAGCAAGGTGGGTGACACGGAGACACAATGAAGCTCAACTCTGGGCGGTGAGAATGAAAGATATTCATTAGTATGGCTATAGGATAGGGCCATTTCAGGCTCCCTCTCGTCAGCTGCCCAAGGATCAAGCTGTGGACATCTCCCTGGACACCTGGGTACACCTCTAGAATCAAGTCTCTTGCCAACCCTAAAATGGCTCCCTTAATTAAGATATATACTTCCCTGCTCCCATATCCACCCTTCCTCCATTCCAACCGTCCCATTCCCCCAAGCTCTCCCCATCCCCCCTTCTCACTTTTTTCTCCCCATCTCCCCTTATCCCCACCCCACCCCCACCCCCAAGTTTCCAATTTTTGCCTGGCAATCTTGTCTCCTTCCAATATCCAGGAGGATAACTATATGCTTTTCTTTGGGTTCACCTTCTTATTTAGCTTCTCTAGGATCACGGATTATAGGCTCAATCCTATAGCCATACTAATGAATATCTTTTTTTTTTAATTTATTTATTTATTGAGGATTTCTGCCTCCTCCCCGCAACCGCCTCCCATTTCCCTCCCCCTCCCCCGATCAAGTCCCTCTCCCTCATCAGCTTGAAGAGCCATCAGGGTTCCCTGACCTGTGGGAAGTCCAAGGACCGCCCACCTCCATCCAGGTTTAGTAAGTTGAGCATCCAAACTGCCCAGGCTTCCCCAAAGCCAGCACGTGCAGTAGGATAATGAATATCTTGTATATCACCATAGAACCTTCATCTGGCAATGGATGAAGCTAGAGACAGAGACCCACATTGGAGCACTGGACTGAGCTCCCAAGGTCCAAATGAGGAGCAGAAGAAGGGAGGACATGAGCAAGGAAGTCAGGACCGAGAGGGGTGCGCCCACCCACTGAGATGGTGGGGCTGATCTAATAATGGGAGCTCACCAAAGCAACCTGGACTGGGACTGATGGAGCTTGTGATCAAACCGGACTCTCTGAACGTGGCGGACAAGGAGGGCTGACTGAGAAGCCAAGGACAATGACACTGGGTTTTGATCCTAGTGCATGTACTGGCTTTGTGGGAGCCTAGTCTGTTTGGATGCTCACCTTCCTAGACTTGGATGGAGGGGGGAGGACCTTGGACTTCCCATAGGGCAGGGAACCCTGATTGCTCTTTGGGCTGACGAGGGAGGGAGACTTGATTGGGGGAGGGGGAGGGAAATGGGAGGAGGTAGAAATTTTTAAGTAAAAATAAAAATAAAAAAAAGAAGGTGAGAATGAATCTCAATGCTCAGCCCTTGGTAGCCACTCAGGGCATCAGAGGGAAGGACTAAAGAAACACAAGGGGGAGAGGTACTGGGGGCAAAACCAGACCCAGCTGAGAACAGGAGGCTGGCCGGATTTGGCTGATATGGAATTTCATGTTGTACTGGGACTTGAGAATAGAGACAAAGATCTATCTATAGATCCCATGCTGGGACAGCATCAACAAACCAGAGTCACGGGTGAAGGGAAACATAGGACCTGCATTGAGAGAGCCACACCCTCACCTGATCTCTGAGGGGCCTGAGAACCAAACACACCACATGCCAGGGCAGTGTTGGCACTCGCCTCTAATCCCAGTACTCAGGAGGCAGAGGCAGTTGAAGCTCTGTGAACTTGAGACCAGCCAGGTCTACAAAGCTAGTTCCAGGACAGGCTTCAAAGCTACAAAGCTTCAAACCCTGTCTCAGGAAGAAAAAAAAAAGGATCTGAAGGGAGGGGAGAGGGAGGAGAGGGAAGAGGAGAGGAAAGGGAAATGGATGGGCACCCCCTAAGACTTCATGTTTTCCAAGAACACAGAACCCAAGACACCAGAAAAACAGTCAGTTGACCTTGGAGTGAGCATATTCTTGCCTACACAATGATAGCAGAGACAACATTTCAATTCTTTTTTAATCTGCTGATGGGGTGGTTGGTCAGGCCAAGTGTGCACGTGTGTGCACATGCATTCTTTTTCATTATTTTCTGTAGATGGTTCATTCTTTCTTTTCTCTAATGCTCAAGTTAACTTATTAGCTCTCTCTTCCTCTCTCTGTCTCTCTCTATATATAATACATTATATATCATGTAATATATAACATAAATAATATATTACATGATATATAATATGTTGTATATTTTATTGTATACTGTATAATTGATATATTATATAGTGATATATTCATATATTATATATGTATTACATATTTATATACAATTATATCGTGTATAATATATAATTATTTATTCTATATTATACATATTAATATATTAATATAATATGGCAATATATTATTATATATTTCTGTTATATATAAAATATGTTTGCATGTATTGGATATATAGTATGTGTGTGTGTTTCCTCGTTATTCCCCTTCTCTGGAACCATGGCCTCATTTTCACATTTCTCCTGCTTTTCTTTCCCTTCACTGCTAGAATATTGTAACTCTTTCTTGTTCTCCACTTCCCATTTCATTCTCACCCTCTCCATCCTTTTCTCATCAATATGACAGATAAAACGAGAAACCAACAGGACAAACCACAGATATTATAAGAACATATAGAGGTTGAACTTTTGAATTACCAGCAGTTTACTGACGTGACCAATGAGAAATTTTTACAGCTCTTGAATCAGAATGTGTGAGGTACCGCAAAGGCAGTTCTAAGAAGGATGTTTACAATCCTAAGTGTCCAAAAGTCTTAAATAATAAGAAAACTTCAAAGAAATAGCCTAACAATGCACTTCATATGTTTAGAAAAATGAGAGTAAGGTGCAGCCAAAACCAATAGAAAGAAAGAAATTAAGTAAGATCTGAAATCAATAAAATATCATTTAAAAATCATCATTTAAGATGGATCAATGAACTCATAGATGGTTCCTTGAAAAGAGTTAAGGACTCACAAACCCTTAACAAAACTAACCAAAATGAAGAGAAAAAAAGGATCCAAATTGTAGAATTAGAGGCAGACTCAGTGGCAAATGCCTGTAATTCTAGTACTCACAGGGCTGAGGCGAGGAATGTGAGCTCAGAGCTAATCTTTCTACATAACGATGAGTTTGAAGCCTGTCTGGGCCACACAGGCAGATGATGTCTCAAAAATTAGAGAGAGAGAGCACCTATAACTAGTAACTCTGAAATTCAGAAGTTCATTGAGGATTATCCTCAAGAGGAAATGGAAAAAAGGTGCAGTTATATATGACTGATCAAAATTGCACTAAGAACACATAAAATCCAACTGGATGGATAATATATAATGAGACTGACTTTATAATATATAAAGTTCTCCTAACACAAAAATCCAGGACTAGATGAATTCACTGACAAACTTCCCCACATATTAAAAAAAATAAACAATATTAATATACCTGAAATTATTCCATATCATAGGAAGAGAGGAATGCTTCCATATTCACTCTGTGAAGCCAGTATTGCCCTGATATTAAAACCAGATTAGGATATAATCAATAAAGAAATTTGTAGAGTAGTATCTTTGATGAGCACAAATACAAAAATTCTCAATAAAATACTTGCAACTTTGATTCAACAAAACATAAAGATTATATGTCATCAGCAAAATAATTTCATTCTAAAGATATAAAGATGGTTCAACACACATAAATTAATAAATTCAGTGTAGCATGTTAATACAATAGAAGGGAGGCTGATGGTGCACACCTTTAATACAGCAAATGGGAGGCAGAGACAGGATATCTCTGAGTAGAGATCATTCTGGTCTACAAAGTGAATCCCAGGCCTGCCAGAGATACAAAGTGAGACCATGTCTAGAAAGAAAGAAAGAAAGAAAGAAAGAAAGAAAGAAAGAAAGAAAGAAAGAAAGAAAGAAAGAAAGAGGAGGGAGGGAGGGACGGAGGGAGGGGGAAAACCTACAATGAAGAGGGAAAAGTTTGCTTGATCATTTCAGTAAAAAAAAAAAGAAGAACCTTTGACAAAATCCAAGATCCCTTCCTAATGAAAGCCTTAAATAAAGCACATATAGACTAAAGCATGCTCCTTATAGTAATAAAGACTACATAGAACAAACCCACAGTCATCATCACAGAATGGGATAAGAGTAAAAAACTTTCTCTAACATAATAAGGAATGAAAAAAGAATCTCCCATTCTCATTACTGAGGACTTGAGTTGTTCAAACAACAAGACAAAGAATGAGGGTTGTCTGGATGGCTGTTGTTAAAGGTATGAAGGGAACTGACTTTCTCAGTTGTCCACTGACTTCTACAGGTCCTCTGTGGCACACACACCTTCACACACAGATGATACACCACAAATTCACAGAGACATACAGAGAGATGCAATCTAAAGATATTTTTAAATATAAGAAACGGGATACAAGTAGGAAACGAAGAAATCAAATTATCTGTACTGCAGATATGATCCTATTCTTGAACAAGCCTTAAGCCTCTAATAGATAGACAGACAGACAGACAGACAGATGGGCAGATGTCAGATAGATAGATAGATAGCAGATAGCTAGATAATCAGTTGCTTTTCTATTGCTGTGATAATGCACTATGATCAATACAACTTGTAAAAGAAAGAGTTTATTGGGGCTTACAGCTTCAGAGGGTTAGAGACCATGACCGTCGTCCTCAGGGGAAGAATGGTAGCACACAGACAGCTATGATGCTGAAGTAGAGGTCTCATCCTAAAAGCTCTCCCCCATGGTATACCTCCTACAACAAAATCATACCTCCTAGTCCTCCCCAAACAGTTCCATCAGCTGGGGCTCAAGTATCAGGGGCCTCTGGGTACCAGCCTCAGGGTTCAGCAAGGGCGGGGCTTAGAAGAATCTGAGGGCAAAATAAACTCTCCACTACATACTTTTCTGCATCAGTTTCTTTATTCTTCCTCTGCTGTTCTCCTCCTGTTTTATAAAGTTTCCTTACACACACACACACACACACACACACACACACACATACACACACACACAACAAAGGCAATTCTCTGAGTTTGGATATCCCTTTGTCCTTGAAGGTCCCAAATGTGATTTATATAAACTCTTTTCCTGACTGCATGTACTGCCAAATGGGAGATAGTTGTAGGGAGCCGGCTTCTAATGTATCTCAGGGAACAGAATGAAGATTTGACTGTAGGAATTAAGGTTTTGGGGTACGTGACTAAATTCTCTCACTGGAGGTCTCATGGAGTGGGGGAAGTCATCCAATAAACAAAAGAACAAAGCAAGCTTTTAAATGTCCATAGTCCTTGTGGGACAAAATAGATCCAGTTATGAAGCATGTCCCAGTACATATTCTATACATCAAGACTATACAGCTAAATGAAAAGTCATCTTCCTGACCATCCACAGATATGTGTGTCCATAATATTGAGATGCAATCATGAGATTACATGTACACATCACATGAGATCACACACTACAGTGCAGGTATTGGGGAGACATCAAACTACTTCTGCAAAAGCGAGCAACAGCCTTCAGAGTCTATGGTCCTGCAGACCTTGTCTGGAGAGGACTAACCTCCATCAGATAACCACGCCTCTGGTGGGTTGACATCTGAACCCGAGTTGCCACCTGCTTTTCATGGCCCGTGACACTCAAGTGTTCACATATATGAGCCTATGGGAGCCATTCTCATTCCAAGCACCACAGAGAGGTAAGTGGCTAGATAGATGACAGATAATGGAGTCACGAACAAGAGAAGCAGATGGAGCTGAGGCCATCATATTAAAGAAAAGAATACAAACTCACAAAGAAAGCTATTATGTGTTTACTGCTTAATCCTATGTCTGGAGAAAAAGCAACATGGACATGGAAGCGAGATTATCAGGGAGGAGAGAGGATCACTGAGATGCTTAAGAGGAAAGAGACACCAATGGGGTGAAGTTGATCAAAATATATTACTAGAGCTCATGGAAGTGTCAGAATGAAATATGTTAATTTATACAACTGACATACACTAGTAAAACTTTTTTAATTCAAGTGAAGCTACGTATCATGACACACACGAGCAAGTCCAGCACTCAGGAGGCAGAAACAAGGAGACTATGAGCTTGAGGCCAGTCAGGACTATGCAGTGAATTCCTAGCTAAAAATAACAAAAACATTATTTAAAACATGAAGTGGAGCTTGAAGACACGTATTTATCCTGTCCCTCATGTCAACTTTCTACTAAATAGTCAATGTCAGTGGGAAACTGTCAAGGGCCATTTGAGGGGCAGCCTCAATGCACTCTCAGGGTTCAGATTAGGAGCTACAAGAAGCAAACAGGACTTTTTCCCTCTGGCTATCTGGGGGTGAACAAGAAAACTCCGAACTTCTTCATGCAAGTTTCTTTATTTTTCTGCCATGCTGAAAGTCTCTAGTTTACACTTGTGCATGCGTGTGCACACACACACACACACACACACACACACACACACGTGCACACACAAACACACACACAGTCAGAAATGCTCTGGTAATAGCAAGGTTACAAGGCCCGAAATTCTCAGGGCCATAAAACAGATAAGAGCTGCTCAAAGCAACACTGTCAGCTTCTTTATGACCCCCAGGGAGGTGTGGCTAGAAAGACGCTGGGGCAGCACTAAGAGGCAAAAAAAAAAAAAAAAAAAAAAAAAAAAAAAAAAAAAAAAAAAACTGATTTAGGAGGTTTTCACTCTAAAAGGGAAAAGGGGAGTTCGTGCATAATACTACATTTCTAGGTTAAAATCCTGTATTGATAAACTGAGGTATGAGGTAAGAGTAGGTGTAGGGTGTTAATAGCTTTTTTAGGGCTGGAGCTGAGGGTCAGCTGAGGTTAGCACTTTCCCAAGTTGACTGCAGAAGAACACCCAATCTCCTTATCAGAAAGGACTAAGGATCAAACAAGCTTGGAAGAGACACCCCTATCTTTGAAGGTCCCAAATGTGATCTATTTGAAAGATTCCTCTTCTGAATGTCCTCCCAAATAAAAGATGATTTCGGGGAGCTGGCTTCTAAGTTTTGTCTCAGGGAATGAAGTGGAGATTTGACTGTGGGAACCAAGGTTTTCAACTGTGTGACTGAATTTTCTCAACAGAGTCCCAAAGAGTGGGGGGAAGTCACCCAATAAGCAAAAGAACAAGGCAGACTCTCAAGTGTCCACAGTCCTTCTGGGACAAAAAGATGATGATGAGGCATGTCCCAGGATATATTCTATATATCAAGACTAGATAGCTAGATGAAAAGTCATCTACCTGACCACCCACAGATATATGTGCCTGTAATATTGAGATGCAATCATGAGATTACATACACACATCACATGAGATTGCACAGACAAAGCAGGTACTGTGGAGACACCAAGCTGCTTTAGCAAAAGTGAGCAACAGCATCCAGAGTCGATGGTCCTGCAGACCTTGTCTGGACAGGACTAACCTCCATCAGATAACCATGCCTCTGGTGGGTTGACATCTGAACACGAGTTGTCACCTACAGTAACTCTCATGACCCCGACAGGAAACACGTGCAGTTTTAAGATATTCATAATGAAGAAAGAAATGGATTCTCCAAGGAATGTTTGCTCGTCACAAAGCAGATGGTCTCATAGAGGAAACCTCTCAGAGCCTTGTCCTATGACACCTTAGGGCTTCTCAGGTGTCCCTGCCACCTGCCAGCTGTGCTCAGCCATCTCAGCAGCTCATGCAGCAGCCACATCTGACATGCGTGCTTCTCCAGAGGGGGCAGGAACACAGAGTTTGGCACATGCTTCATGACACTCAATAACTGGCTAAGTCAGTGAGCAAACACTGATCCATCCACTCTCTCATCCCCCAACATCTGGTGCACTGTTTCTGCATCCTTTGAGAGACAGTAACACTCTGTGCATGAAAGAGAGAGAGCTGGAAATGCAGATGTGTATCATGCAACATGTTTTCATGTATCTAAGTGTTCAGCTGGGAGAAAGGGATGCCCTTATATATAGCAATCATCCATCCTCATGTATGTATCATTATCTATCATTACTATCTACAATCCATAATTATCTACCTATCTTTTATCCATAATCTGTCTATCAATTATCTATTTGACATCTATTTGTCCTCTGTCCATCTATCTCTCATCAATACATCATATATGTATGTATTGATCTATCTATCGTGTATCTACCTATCATCTTTTGCCCATCATTTATCTATCATATGTTTCTCCATCATCTCTCATGTATCTGTATATCCATCTATCTTTCCATAATCTATCTATCATCATCTATATTTCTTTCATCTATCAGTCTATCTGTAAAGCATCTATCCATCATTAATCAGTCTGCCCATTATATATCCACCCATCTAACTGTCATCTACATACTTATCCTTTTATTTATTGTCTATCTGTCCACCATCTACTGATCTCTGTGCGGTAACTATACATGTTGGAAATTGGCTCTCACACATGTTCCATAAAATAAGAATGCAATACAACAAAATAATGAAGATGTAATGTGAATTCAGCACCATGGCAACTACAAACCAGAGCTCCAACTCCAGCACTATTTGCCATCATAATAAAGAATACCTCATGCGCTGTGGCCTGTTTAACAATACACTAGATACCGGTCCCATAAACCCCACCTACAGATGGTACTAGACATGTTTCCAGGCATTCAGAAAAGTTCATTGAAGTGGGAAGTCATCCTCAGCTGTGAACCATGGTCACATCCAAACGCTTACAAACATAGAGATGATGGGATAAGCCGCTCACACCTCCCTGCCTTCTGGTTGTAAGCCTGACCCAGCATACAAAAATGCAAGAAAGTCAGCACCCTCAAACATGGGATGTGGCAGTTAGAGGCAGCTGAAGGTTCTGTTAGTTTGGGGCTCTGGAGAAGCACTGAGAAAAGAAAAGAAAGAGCATCCTGAAGATCCTGGTGAAGATTACCACAGGATGGAGAAGACATTTCAGAAAACCATTTGTCTTCTCAACAAAGAGCAGTAACATATAACACCCATGCAAAGAACAGGAAGCAGTCAGTAGGACTGATGTCCAGTAAAAGACAAACAAAACACAATAACATAAGATGGACCAACGAGAACTTACTAACAAAAGGAAATTAAACTAAGTGGGCTGCCCAGTGATAAAACTAAAACTACAACAATAGAACCAAGACACATGAAAGAAGAGGAGTGAGTGCAGAGATTACCATAATGTGAGGCTTTCCCAGATGTCAGAAAAAAGAAACACAGGGCATGAGAGAAACAGGAAGAGAATAGAAACTGAGTGAGATGTATGTAGCCGTTCTAAAAATTCAATCACCACACACAAAAAAAAAATAAATAAAGAGAGAGAAAGAGAGAGTCTGGGTAGATGATCAGTCATCAAGTGCTTGCCACACAAGCTTGGGGACCTCGCCCAGATCCCCAACAACCATTGTCACCATGTAAAAACATCAAGCATGGTGCCATGCACCTGCAATCCCACTGCAGGAAGACTGGAAAAGGAGCCTAACAGATTAGTCCCAAGAGCTCACGGGCCAGCCAGTTTGGCCAAAGCAGCAAGCTCCAGGTCCAGAGAGACCCTGTCTCAAGGACTAACATGAAGAGTGTTGGGGGAAGATATCTGACATCAAATCCTGACTGCCACACGTGCACGAATGATCAAGTGACCCCATGCACACATGTGTGTGTGTGTGTGCGCGCAAACACACATACACACACACACGAACCTGACAACATAACCAAAAGAAAAAAGAAATGAAGAGACAAAAGGAAAGCCAAAGAGACAGAAAATCAATGAAATGAAAAATTGACAGCAAGTGTGGAAACTGAGCAAAGCACAGCTGAATCTCAAGAATTATAACTGCATAAAACATAAAAAGTATTGAAACCAAATATTAAAATTATTCTTTTACTAATATGAATTTAGATCTAGCAGGACTAACGTATGGTCATATTAACCAAGATTGAGATATATGTGGATGATGAGCTCACTACAACTGAATATTTTATGTTGAGCATAACTTTGCTCTTGATTGAAAATTACACAGATATAGATAAGATGTGTCTCTTTAAAACATTGAAAGTGCTCACAGACAGCACATAACTTCTCAAAACAACGGGGCAAAATAACACGTGCTTCATTAAACACAGAAAAATCATAAAAAGAGGAAACATAAAGTCGTCTAAAGTTTTAAAAACTACATTGTAGACATTAAAAATAAGTGCAAATGAGTTTAGCAATTGTTTTACATGAACGAAAGTGCTTTCAGAGTGAGTAACGGCTCCCCGCATGCATAAATTCCACTTCACTGAAAGGAAATCTCTCTGGAAAAAAGTAATAGTCACCACAAAAAAAGCTTAAAAATTAATGGGAAACATTGTATTTGGGTTTTCAAGTCTTTAATTGTTTACTTCATCTGTTTGAATGTTTTTTCTTGGTTTTCTTTAAGAGATTTGTTTATTTCTTCATTTTTTGTTTGTCTTTTCCTCCATTTCTTTGAGGGGATCTTTCCTTTCCTCTTTAAGAGACTCAAATATTCTCCTAAAGTTATTTTTAGGTCATTTTCTTCTGCTTCATCTATATTAAGTGTTCAAGTTTTGCTGTTGTAGAGCCACTAGTTTTTATTGGTATCATGCTGCTCTTTGTGGTGTTGAGTGTGTTCTTACTTTGTCTATCCATCTTTTCCTCTGACTGGTGTAGTTGGGGCTGTGTCTCTGGTGATCAGTCTTCCAGGTGCCAGTGGATCCAAGGCTCAGAGGTTGCTCCTTGTGGTGCGGTCAGGGCCATGACTCCAGTCACCCCAGAGGTCACTAGGTGTTTTCTGAGGTCACTCGGCACTCTCAGGGGTCGCTCTGCAATCCCGGAGGTCATTCAGGCCTGCTCCCACAGAGGTTGCTTGCTTGGTCTTGCTCCCGTGAAGGTCGCTGTCTCAGCATGCTTTCATAGAGATCTCTGACTTCGGCCTGCTCCCTTGTACCTGTTCCTGTGTAGGTCTCTGTCTTGGGCCCACGGCTTTCTTCTAAATAGCCTTAGAAATCATAAGTGCCAATCGTTTATGAGGCTACAGTGAATGTCTTGATAAGGTGTCAAGATAAGTTCATGGCAATGGCACTTCAGAGCCGGAAGCCATAACCTTCAAAAATAGACTTACAAGTTTCACATTCCAGCCTCTCAGAAGCTGCTAACATTCTTCCAAATCATTGTTGAGTCAAAATAGAAATTAAACTCATTGTATCACAAATTCTCTGTAAAATAATAAAATTTGGCCTGGCGGTGGTGGCGCACGCCTTTAATCCCAGCACTTGAGAGGCAGAGGCAGACGGATCTCTGTGAGTTCGAGGCCAGCCTGGTCTACAAGAGCTAGTTCCAGGACAGGAACCAAAAAGCTACGGAGAAACCCTGTCTCGAAAATAAAAAAATAAAATAAAATAAAATAAAATTTGAGGCCACTGAATATCCAAATTCATGGAAGGTAATCATGACTGTGATATTAAAATGGTAACTTCCCGTGCACTGTTATCCAGCAGGGAATGTGGGAGTGTCATATATCAATCTGTTGATTTCATTGGTTAAGCAATAAAGAAACTGCTTGGCCCTGATAGGTTAAAACATAGGTGGGAGGAGTAAACAGAACAGAATGCTGGGAGGAAGAGGAAGTGAGCTCAGAGAC
>NC_022014.1:43069088-43097341 GCF_000317375.1 Microtus ochrogaster
AGGTTAAAACATAGGTGGGAGGAGTAAACAGAACAGAATGCTGGGAGGAAGAGGAAGTGAGCTCAGAGACGCCATGCTCTCCTCTCCCGGACAGAGGCGATAACGATGAAGCTCCGACCCAGGATGGAAGTCTTTCCCGGTAAGACTGATGCTACATAGATTATTAGAAATGGGTTAAGAGGCTGAAACTAATGGACCAGGCAGTGTTTAAAAGAAAACAGTTTGTGTTTTGTTATTTCGGGGCATAAGCTAGCCAGGCGGCCGGGTTGCTGGGGAAGCAGCCCCGCCGCTCATATTACAACAAGGGAAAGTGGGGAAAGTGGATTAAACACGAAAGACAAGATTGGGGGAGGGGGGAGACTAAAGTAAGCCAGCCATTTCAAAGGGATCATTAATTTTTTTTAATTGTTTTTATTTTATGTGCATGGGTGTTTTGCCTGCATGTCTGTCTGCATGCTACATGTGTACCTGGCACCTGAAGAGGTCACAAGAGGGTGTCACAATCCCTACAACTGGACATAGGGACAGTTGTGAGTCACGTGGGTGCTGGGAACTGAACCCGTATCCTCCGAAAGAGCAATGAGAGCCTTTCACTGATGAGCCATTGGAGTCACAGGGCTTAGCCGAAGCCATAGGATTCGGTCCATAGGACTGCTAAATTTTTTTAATGCTTTGGGGAGCAGCAAGATAGCTCAACAGTGAAGGGTGCTTGCTGCCAAGCCTAAAACCCCAAGTTTGATCCTGGGAACCCACATAGTGGAAGGAGATAACTGACTCCCACAAGCTGACCTCTGCCCTTTGATCATTCACTGTGGCACACGTGTGGGTGTACACACAGGGGAAATAATAAATAAATAAATGCAGAAAAAAGCTTGTTTTAACTTCTAAGACAGCTGAGAGGAGAACAATATCTAATAAAAGCTATTAGAAATGAGAGTCTTTCTATTTTAGTATGAAGAACACTGTGTACAGCTCAAGGCTAATAACATTTGAGAAATCCCATTGAAATCGATTATTTTCTAGAAAAAGATAAATTAACAAAGTTTGCCCACACAGATGTAGAGTACTTGAATCTCTGAAGAACCCGGGGAGATATTCATAAAAAAAAAAAAATCTCAGCCATCTTGTTCTATGTGCCAAAACTTAATTTGCTATGTCTTAAAGAATTGCATTTAAAAATGCAATTATTAAAAGAAATAAAATCAAATGTATATAATGTTTAATTTGAGGCTTTAAAATTTCTCATATATAGAAATCAGTTGCAGAAAAGGAAAAAAATAACCTGCAGATCTGAATAGCTGAGGCACAAAGGTCTTGGATGAGAAAATTTTAAACTGGAAGAAATGATTGCAATACCCAAAAGAGGAAAAGTTATAACTTTAACCTAAACAATAAAAAAATAGCCATTGACTCTATTATGGTCTGAATGGAACAGTCCCATAGGCTCACATCTAAAGACTTGTTTCCCAGTCTTGTCTGTGCTATTTGGGAAGGTCATGGAACAATCCGGAAATGGAGCCTTGCTAGAAGAAGTACATCACTAGGGATGGACATTGAGGGTTTACAGCCTCGGGTTACTTCCTGTTCTATCTTGCTGCTTCCTGTGTATGGGTGAAATGTAACAACCATCTTCCTGATTCTGCCATGATGGATTCTTCTTCTGGATCATAAGCCAAAACCGACGCTTCCTTTTAACTTTGCTTTTTGGAGAGAGATAGTCTTTCAATAACAGAAAAGTAACTACTACTAACTCTAATGAAAATGGTCAAAATTAGGAAACAGCCTGACAACAACATGGCGGCAAAAGAAAGGGAAAAGTGGTGCTGCCTGCAAAAGAGAAATGTGGAAATTGGCTTCTGTTATGCGTTTGTCCTTTTCTGATGGTACCCAGCCTGGAACCCAGGGCCTTATGCATGCTAGACAAGCACTCTGCCACTAAGCCACGCTCTCAGGCAGAATGTTGTTTATGCCTTCCAGGGAGCAATTTGGCCATTCACAACAACTTCACAGTATATACTCTTTTGTAGCATCTATTCATCTATCGATCTATCTACTTACTATTTATTTATGGGGGAAGGGCAGCTTATGGGAGTCAGCTTTCTCCTTCCATCATGTAAGTTCCAGGGATAAAACTCAGGTCTTCAGGCTTGGTAACAAGCATCTTTACACCGGGCAGTGGTGTCACACACCTTTAATCCCAGCACTCGGGAGGCAGAGGCAGGCGAATCTCTGTGAATTCAAGGCCAGCCTGGTCTACAAGAGCTAGTTCCAGGACAGGCTCCAAAACCACAGAGAAACCCTGTCTCAAAAAACCAAAAAAGAAAGAAAGAAAGAAAGAAAGAAAGAAAGAAAGAAAGAAAGAAAGAAAGAAAGAAAGGAAGGAAGGAAGGAAGAAAGAAAGAAAAAAAGAAAGCATCTTTACACACTAAGCCTTCTCACCAACCCCTCAAAGTGAACAGACTCTTTAACTAGATGTTTCTACTTATGGGAATTTATCCTAATGAAATTAAGGTATAGAACTCTCTAGAGGGTTGTTTGTTCCAGGACCTACTGCATAACTGTTGTCTCTACATAGAATCTTCAATGTCAGGAAAAAAAAAATGTCATGAGAGCTCAGGTGTTAAGGCCCAGTTGTTAAAGAGTATCTCAAGCTGCTCCCATCCCCCGTCACATTGACGCATCTGCACCCTGGGGTCTCACATCACACCTTCCAAGCCAGTCTAAAGGAGAAAATTGGGAATGTGCCATGCAAACATGTTCCACTCATGATAGAAAAATGAAGGCTGAAATCATATGACCAAAAATTAAAACCACCATATCACCAAAAGCCCTGTACACATTCAATGCAATCCCCACCACAATTTCAATTATATTCTTCAGAGAACTAGCAAAATAATCCTAAATCTAGAAATACAAAGGAGCCTCGATTGCCAAAGTTATCCTGGGCCAGATACACACACACACACACACACACACACACACACACACACACACACACATTTACATGCTCATGTATACAATCAAATCCATTAGTAAGAATAATGCTTAAATCATCATTAAGTCCCAAAAGCCAGGCTAGCCATACCATCCCCACCCCCAGCCAATGACCACAGGGCTGTTTGCTAGTGTTCTGAAACACCCTCTGCTATGTATCCCAGGCTGGTCTCAAACTCTGAATTCTCAGCCTCCAGCGCTGAGAGGACAGGCTCCAGCCATCGTGCCCAGAGCATCATTGCTTGCCCAGATCCCTGGGGGCAGAGGAAGAGTCCTAAAATTAGGGACAAGGGTCTGCACATGTCCGACAGTGTGGTAGAAGACTGATGCCTACCTAGTTCAAGGTTATCAACGAAGAGTTGGAGGATCAGCCAGGTCCGCAGGGAAGCTCTTTCCAGCCTGCTGGGCTTACCCTGCAAGCACACTGACTTCTCTGAATCTCTGTGCTGTCATCTGAAAAGAGAAATGACAGCATCCTCCTGAGGGAACAGATGCACAGATTAAACGGCAGGCTGCCTTACGGCCTCGGCATAGCACCGGGTTCACGGCAAGTCACAACATTGCTCCACGGAAGCAATTTTGAGTGTCCCACTAAACACCTCCCAATGGTAATGGCACAATGAAGAAAGAGGGGGAGGACAAGAGCTAGGTACTTGGGACGCCTTTTTATTTTGAGGACTTGTTTGTTTGTTGAAACAAGGTTTTACTCTGTAGCCCAGGCTAGCCTGGAACTCACTATGTAGCCCAAGCTGGCCTTGAACTCATAACAACCCTCTTGCTTCAACCTCTCATATAGCCATTCCCTCTGAATTGCAACGCTATCTAAAATGAAGCTCATAAGATGCGGGAGACAAACAGCCTTGTGGGTCCTTCAGAGCTGGAGCTTTCAAGAGTCTCCAGCAGCAACTGTCAGGCTGAGGCCACTCTGGCCAGCTGAGCCTCCTGGAGGAGAATATTCCTCCTGCCAGCTGTGTGTGAGCCTGGAGCTTCAGGGCTGCAGCTGTCATGAGCTGCCACCTGTGTTAGGGTGGACTTCTCAGTGACACAGCTTGAGTCAACATTGCTCCTGTCTGGTATCTGCAGGCGGGCAGGGAAGACCCTTGGATCAAAGAGTCTTCCTGGAGCCTGAGATCCCACCACAAGATATTTTAGCACCACCTCTAGAGTGACCAAGGGACACGAGAATTTATTCACTAACTTCTCCGGTCAAACCATCTTCCTGAAGACAGTCTGCCCATTTCAAACTCCTCCCCAGCAGCATCTGACCTTGGTGGTCACTAGTCACTGTACAGAAACATGGAGCAAGGATGCCTGTCCCAGTGGTGGGTTGAAATGGACTTAGTGGCCACTGAGCAAGCACAGGCTTTGGGTGCTGTCGAGTCTTGGTGGCCTTAGGTACTGCCCAGCCCAACCTCTGGGAACACATACCCTGCTCTGAGGTATCAGTGGGATGGCAGAACAATGCTAGCTTGACCTGAGGCCTGGAAACAGCCTCTTCTTCCTTCCCCTGCCTTCAGCCTCATCCCAGAAAGGCCAGGGATCATTCACTCTGTTCATGTCACTCCACACCTTACCACCTTTGACCAGCCATGACTTTCCCTACCCAAGATCAAGTCCAAACCACTGACCAGCTCATGAGAGGTGAGGGGGTACCTTCTGTCCCTCACCCCAAACCTCCTCTCTCCCAGTTCTGTGCTCCGCCATCACCGACCCTCCTTTCGGCACTCCAAACGACCGCATCCATTAAGTCCTGGGTCTTTGAACACACTGCACACAAAAATCGGTGCCCCACCCTGACTCTCCCCTTCCCTTCACCCACTAGCCCCTGACTTTCACTCCTTTTACTCACCCCCAGCTCTCAAGGTCAAGGCCCCCATTCCAAGAACCATCCCAGCTCTAGATAAGGACCAGTGTCTGTTCTGAGTGTCCATGGCAACTTCTTCCCATCGGTCTCACTTACATTTTGCAGTGACGGCTCATTCATCTGCCTGCTCCATTAGATGGTAAAGTAGGCATGTCATGCAACAGTCTATGCTGAACCCCTGCATGTGAGGAAGGAGAGAAGGGAGGCAGAGAGGGCAGAGCAGAAGGAGCAAGCCAGAAATGACAGCCCAAGGGACAGAGGGGAAGAAAGTGCAGACTCTGCCCCTGCTCCATTCATCTTCATGTTTGGATGCATCCTCCAGCTGACCTTTGGAGAGGGTGATGGATCGGACTCCATCCCCATCAAATGGAAGTGGAAGAAAATTGCTTAATAGTAAAGTCAAATCATGAAGGTTTTATTCTTTAAAAATCAATGTCGATGCCTGAGAAATTTACCCACGGAAATTTTTAAAAAAGATCCAAATTAAGATTTCCATTGTCCTCTCTTTTGAGCCAAAGATTCTACTTGAGAGAAGTCCCTGAAGCATAAGGTGTCAGCAATCCTAGGGGCCCACCTGGGTTGTTAGAAAATCTTCTCAGCAATGAGGTGATGACATCCTTCTTTTTGTTTCAGGGTAACTAGAAAGGGCTCCCCACTGTGCCCCAAGGGTCCTGTGCCCCTAGGGTCGTGTGTGTGTGTGTGTGTGTGTGTGTGTGTGTGTGTGTGTCTCCCTGCTACACTGAACTGTGTGTGTTTCCATGATCCAGCATGCTGCCTGGTACCTTGTAGGTGACCAGGAACATTTCCACATTAATGGATGAATGAACAAAACAATGAATAAATGAATGATCACATACTCTTCTTGAGCAAGCTTCTTCACTCATTTATGGTGGTGAATTTTGACTGTCAACTTGACTGGATTGCATCCCAGTCTGGCGAACACCTGCCTGTCTGACAGCCCCGCCCTGCTGCTGATGTACCAACACCACTACCACTCTGAGCAGAAGGTTCTGGAATCTTCTTAGAAGTTAACAAGGACCCAAGGGAAAGCAGAGGGTGAGAAAATGCCCTTTCCAAACCGAAAGGAAGCCGGTGCCAGGGCGATACTGAAGAAAGTGGACAGACTCCTCTTAGGGTGACCGTGGTCAATGAGACGCCCACAGCAAGTGGTGCTGAGGCGCACACTCTGCTAGCAGGAATGACAAATGGCAACATAGACATTTTCAAAAAGTTAAAAGTCGAACTATCATGGAACCTGGCAACCCCACTTCTGGGTGTGCTTATTCAGAAAATTAGGTTAGGTTCTCCAAGTGCTGTTTTCATTCCTGTGTTCACAGCTGTGTTGGGCACTGAAGCCTTGGTGTGTGCTCCAGCTTCATTCCCATCACTGATATATATATATATATATATATATATATATATATATATATATATATATATATATATATATATCTCACATATATCTACACACACCCTAACGAAAAACAGCTCAGGTGGCACAGCCGTGTCTGATGGGAATGGCCAAAGTCATGAAGCCTACACAGCTGTTTGACAAAGATCCAGACAAACTGGGATGCATGATGGCTGCCCTGCCACCTTTGGTTTTCATCTCCACCTATTGCATATTTGGATGACTTTAATATTTGCACAATTTGGGGATATTGGGTTGATGGGAAATTTCTTATGTATCATTTATATCTTCTTCCAGAAGTACTGCTATTAAACTTCCCCGGAAAAGTCCTGAGCATTCTATCCCTCCCACTTTTAGGGAGATAATCTTTACTTGGAGGTCTTCCTTACACCATGGAGGTTGTGACATGCATAAAGAAGCCAGAGGTCTCTTTATGAGGCATTCTTGAAACATTCGTCCATGTACTTATGCAGGAACAAGGTATTTAAAACAAAATAAACCCACAAAGGTCAACAAGATTCAGTGGGCTGGAGGAGTTGGTCACAGATCAGATTACAAGCCTCTTCCTACCATACACTCAGGCTATTACGTGGCCTATACAGCCACAAAGTTAGATTAGCTGAGGTTACCTCTGCCCTACACAGAGACATATACTGATGAGCAAAGTGAGAAGTGGAAAGATGGCCAGAGAAAGAGGTGTCAGGACATCCCCCCTTTCTTAGAAAAGCTAGCACATGCAGAACCACTGTGGTGTCATATGACCAAGGAACAACAGAATGCCAGGATTCGATATACAGACAAATTCTATAAAGATACAAAATATAAACATTGTATTATGCCAGAATTCGAATAATAACTAAAGCAGCTTTGGTCTGAGGATTTTTCTTCAGCACTCTGGCCTTTAAGAGTTAAGAACACATTGTTTGGTACATGGCACTATGCCCGGGCTGGTGAAGATTTTGTTTTGGTCTTAATGAATGTCCTTGTAGCCACAAAAGCCACTAGCCCGAAAACAGGCTGTCATGTGCCTCTAGATTCTTAAAAAATGGGCTATGGGATTAATGAGTAACAATAATTCTGTTCATCAATAATGTCAAAATTTGAAGGAAAATGATTGGAAATCATAACTCTGGGCTGTCATAGTTTTTAATGATGACTAAAAGATGAACAAGAAGAAGTATCCAAAAACAAAAATGATATGATCTATGTATTCAAGCAACATGACTCTATCCCTGCTTACTAGATTCTATATAGATGAAGGAACACTCTGGCTGCTAGTCAGTCAGGTGGCAAGACTCTCACCACCACCACGGTCTGGCTCACTCCATCCCTCGCCTCCTCCTTACATCCTCCACCCAGACCGGTCCACCGCCGGGATGGTTCCTGGCACTCCGAGGAGGAAGGGTTTATTTTGGCTCAGGGTTCCAGGTCTTTTATTGCAGGGAAGTCATGGTACAGGAGATTAAAGCAGCTGTCCTGCCGCATGCACAGTTCAGGGCAGAGGGAGAACGAAGCATGCATCCTTACTGCTCAGCCCGCTTGCTCTACTCTTACATGATTCAGGACCCAACCCATGAATGGTGATGGCCACATTTATGGTGGGACTTCCCATCCCCATTAATCCAGTTATGGAACTCCCTCAGTGACATACCTGTAGGCCATCTAACCTAGACGATTCCTCATTCAGACTCTTTTCCCCGGTGGCTCTAGGTCGAGTGAAATAACAGTTACAACTATTTACAATATGGAACCCCAAATATCTGCCCACAAACATGGATTAGTAAATTCCTATCTATAGGAGTCCTGTGGCTTGTGCCTGTACTCCCAGCACTAGAGAAACTGAGATGGTAGGATTTCCATGAGCTCAAGGTCAGACTAAGCCATACAGTGAGATCCTGCATTTACACAAAAAAGAACACACACACACACAAAAAAAAAAAAGAACACACACACACACACACACAAAGAATGGGATTGCATTCAGCCCTAAGTAAAGGAAACTCTGCCATGTGTGACAGCGCGGGTGAGCATGGATGCCCCACTGTGAAATAAGAGGGGCACAGAAAGACAAACATGTGAGCAGAGGGTAGAAGTGTGGCTGTGGGGACATGAGGGTGGGGCTGTGGAGGGAGACGACGGTAAAGGACAGAAAGCATCAGTCGGGAAACAGGAGTGCATTCTGGATTCTAACGTACTGCACTTCAGAGCGCTGCTCAGTGTCCTTGAGATTCACTCAGAGGGAACTTACGAGTATTCTCATCATGGAAGAGAGTCCTTGGGCAAGAGGATGGTGTACCAACAGGCCTGAGGGCTGCTGTCATCTCATGATGTGTGTACAGGTGTGTATATTTACATATATACCCCAAATCTATACCACCTGGTGGGTCAAGCCTCAACAGAGCTGGAAAAGTCATGTGTGGGGGTATACAGGAAAGCTGGGTGTAAAGGTGGGGAGTGCTACTAATGATGAAATGTCCTGTGAGTGTGTTTTGAGAGTGATGAGTATTGTGTGTGTGTGTGTGTGTATACATACACACCCTCATTGCACATACAAAGAAATGTGAGCTTGGGAACACACACACACACACATACACACACACATACACACACACACATACACACACACATACACACACATACACACACACACATACACACGCACACACACACATACACACGCACACACATACACACGCACACACACACGCACACATGCACACACACACACACACACACACACACACACACCAATGAGAATAAGACTGATGGGCACGAAAATAGTTCCCGGGAGCTACACAGCATAATCCGGATTTAGAAGAAAATAAATTATTTGATCTGTCACTCTAATGTCAGCAGGTCACTCCCTCTCTGTTAACTCTCACCCAGTTATTTCAGTCTGGGGATAAAGAGAGGCAGAGGCGCTAGCCGTGGGGCAGGAGCCTCTGGGGAAGAAGAGGGGTCAGCAAAGAGACCCAACTTGGCTCCAGGGTCTTGCTGCAGCCTGTGTCTTCCATGGCTGCAGCTGGGGAGCAGGCAGCTAGAATTGCCTTGGGATGTCTTGACGGCCCCCTTCCCCTGCTTGGAGAACCCCCTCCCCTGAGCTGCCCTGAGCTGCCCCACCCAACATGCTATTATGCCTGGCATTGTGCAACTGTAGTCTGTGTGCTCTTGTAATCAAATGCTTTCCGGCCTAAAAGATTTTCATTCTTCTGTGTGGGATAATACTTTAAGCTTTTATTGTGTAAATCCTTGAGGGGCTTGAGGATCAGCAGGTGGAAGTGGTGCCCCCTGGACAGGCACTGTGAGATTTTTAAAGCTACAGAAAGAGCCAGTGCACTCTCCGGTGAAGCCGGTGAGGAAGGGGTTAGCACGGAAATGGAAAAGTTAAGAGAGGTGCTGGGGCTGGGGGTCCAGCTCAGTGGGAAAGGTAGGTGCTTCCCATTCATAAGATCCTTGGTCCAACCTCCCGCACCAACAAAAGTAAAAGGGAGGATGATGCCATAAGGATCAATGACAGTGGTCTTAAACTAACAAACCCTGTCCTCCCAAGCTCTCATCTGAAGCCTTCTAGTGCCTGGAGATTGCTCTCAGATGACCCAAGTCTCCTTCACATGACCTGTGAGGTCTTACACCATACCTTGCTGACCACTCTGGATCCATGGTCCATCGCTACCTAAGTTTCTCCCCTGCCCATAGTCAATGCTGTTCCCTCTGCCTTGACTCCTCTCTTCCATGTTCAGCCCCATCTCCTGGCCAGCTCCCAGGCACCTTGCACATCTGCTCCAACGTTACTTCCTTAAACTTCATGGTTACAAATTTCCACAGTCAGGCACCCGAGCATTGTCACCCCATTGCTGGAGTGACACTGCTCACAGTTCCTCACTGCTAACAGTATGCAGGGCTAGGCTGGGTCTAAGTGCCTGCCATTTATCTATTAGTTAACCAAAACCCCAGTAAGGCAGCAATCTCCTCCCACCACCCCCTGGTCTAACAGTTTGCCAGATGTTGCCCAGTGGTAAGTGACAGAACTGAAGAAGAGTTCATCTAATCTCCACGTTTCCTTGACACTCCATCCCAGTACCCACAAGGCTCAGCACACAGAAAACTCTTAATAACACATTTTAGCTGAGCAAATTAGGATATGACAAAATTGAAGAGCCTAGATGATAGGATCTGGAAATTATATCATGAAGCGTGTGTGATGAGAGAAAAGGCCCAGCTGAAACCAAAACCACAGAGAAGTGGAGAATGAGGGGCAGAAACACTGTGCCCAAAGCAGAGAAAAAAAAGATTGACCGGGAATGACGATCCCTCAGCACCTGTGGCCCTCAGGAAGGAAGGAAGATCTCTGTGAAGCTGGATCCAGCATTTCATTGGAAAGAGCCAAGTTCTGAATGGGATCAAAACCCAACCATTTTCACATGTCACTCTAACACTGATGTCCTGAAAAACTCGGCACTTGTTTCTCCCATCCCCCTAGGCACATCTCATCCCTGCTCCAAAGGAAAGATGGCAACAGAACTCATTATAGCTTTGCTGAAACCAGACAACAAACACAAATAGAAACACACACATACACGCTACCTGGGGAGAGAGAGAGTTCAGTCAGTGAAGTGTATGCCTTGCACTCATGAGAACCAGAATTCTATCCCTAGAACCCAAAAGCCAATCACAGCATTACACGCTTATAATTCTAGCCTTGGGGAGGTAGTGACAGGCAGCTCCTGGGGGCTTGATGGTCAGCCTGATTAGCCTACCTGATGAAAACTCGGGCTGATGAGAGACCCTGTCTCAAAAATGAGGTGGACAGTTACTAAGGAATGTCATCTGAGGTTGACCTCTGCCCTCCCCGTGTACACACATACACACACATATACACATGTGCACACATACATAATACAGACATCAAAACCAAGCATGGGAGACGAACTGTCCCATGTGATATGCTTCAGTGTGAGCCTTCAGTCTCGGGGAATCTACATCTTATCCCAGAAGTCCTTCTCCACGTCAGCGAAGACAGAAGTGTCCTCGATCGCCTGACAACAAAAACAAGCTTGGGACAAGCCTGAGTGACACAGAAGCACAGTGAGGGTGGGAGTGAGAGTAGCTGAGGATGCTGCAGTTAGTCAGGGACGCCAGCTAAAGAACAGGACAAGAGCCAGAGCAGGCTTCTCCATCAACCACCAGACTAACATGGGCTCATTTCTCTGTCTTCTAAGTTATCCTAAAAAACATAGCCAGTTCTACAGGCCTTGCCTATGTAGGCAGGCTATAGAATCTGAGTGAAAGATGAGATGAATGACACAGACCCAGCAAGCTTGTTTTACCCTAACAATGGATTTGACTGTGTGGTGTTCTCCCCCACGCTAGCCCTGCTC
Organism: Microtus ochrogaster; assembly: GCF_000317375.1. Taxonomy (NCBI): domain Eukaryota; kingdom Metazoa; phylum Chordata; class Mammalia; order Rodentia; family Cricetidae; genus Microtus; species Microtus ochrogaster. Next base: position 43,080,736 of record NC_022014.1, read on the forward strand.
TAAGCGCTTCAGCCCTGTTCCTCTGACCTAATGGCAATCCAAAGGAGAGGGATTTCTACGGTTATCCCTGGATGGACAGGAGAACTGAGGCAGAAAAAGGTCAAGTCACTGCAGTGCTATGGCTAAAAGTGCTCATTTCCCAGACTCATTTGTCCACCACAGAATGATTCTAGAGTCCCAACTTATCATGGTCCGGAAACATGCCTTTTCAGAACATGGTGGCCACAGAACAGGCCCCAATGCAAAATTAAGGATCAGCTGCCTTCCTCTTCCTTCTCTTTCTCCACACTGTTATGAAGACCAAAGACCAAATTATGGGGCAGCTGTGAAGCCAAAACAGGGAACACCTCTGGTGTCACGCAGCACAGCTCTGGTGGGGAGTACCCTGCACACTTTATGGCATGTAGCAGCATGTCTGATCCCTACCTTCCAATGCCAGCGGCAGACTCACCCACCCTCCAAGCTATGACAACCCAAAATGTCTTCAAATATCATCCCACATCCCCTGGAGAACACCAAAAACACGGTGTGAGATACAGTTCTGCAAAACCCTCCCCAAGGCCCACAATAACCCATCCCGTTCTCCTTGACTCCTCACGGCTCCCAAGCCCCGCCTCATGCTGTGCGTGTATGTATCCAGCCCAGAAATAGCCCCAGATGTTCTGTTTCAAGGTTTTCTGTGCTAACTCCTGTAGAAAATATGTGAGGCTAGGGAGAGAGCAAATAAGACAGAAACGGGGAAATAAATGTTATATATGATGCTCTCAACCCCACAGGGCTGCAGGGCTCAGCACGTGCCCGGCATGACGATGCGTTCAGAGAAATAAAACTCTCATCAATGCACTGAGGTTGCTGCTCAGTGGCATAACATTTCCTCAGAGTGTTCAGGGCCCTAGAGTCCATCCCAACCCCAGCACACAAACATTTCCAATAATAACAACCGTCAACTGTTCCTGTCCCTACTAGGTGTGAGCTACTTAGTTATTGTTTCATGTGTAATACGCTTTCTCAAACATGGGTGAGAAAAGAAAAACTGTTAGCACACAGGCAACTTAAAGGTCTGAGCTTTGCTGAAGTTGAACTTGTGTGTCCAGCTCAGGCTAGACGGTGCAGGACAGGAGGCAGCCTGATGCAACCATTGAACCCTACAAGCAGCCGGGGCAGTGAGAAGAGACACACCCCAGCTTTTGGATGCTCTTCAACAGCCTGGGACCCAGAACTCCCAAGACCAAATTCCTGACCATAAATCCCAGGCCAGTGAAAGGCCTTCTGACTCTGAAATTCTGTCCCCCACATCCTGTCACTTCTCTTACATCTTTGACCTAGGGGAAGAGGAATTGGCACTGAGTCAGAAAACTAAGAAAAGGTTGCTTAAGAACAGACGGAAGATGAACTGTCAACAGAGCACCCACCACCATCAGACCTCATTTTCTCACCCAACATCAAATGGATTTCATTCCGATGTGTAGCTGGAGTGAGGGGGAAAGGAACATTCGTGAACTTCGGCTTAGCAAGAAAAAAAAAATGGTCATCAATTTGAGGAAAGGACCTGAATTAATGAGGAAGAAACAATGAAAAATATTAATATTCCCATTGGCCACCTGCTTTGGGATTACATCATCAGGATGCACAGAAGTGAGCAGGTTCAAAGTGGAGAACAAAGAGCTGGCCATCACTAGCGTAAAGTGATCAACAACCCCTAAGTCCTTGGCCCTAGTTTGATAAAATACTTTCACACCAACAAGTTTTTTATTGAATGCTGTGCATAGCTTAACTTTAAGCTATGGAGATCTGATAAGATACAGGGGGTTATCCCAATTTTTTTGTATCTGTTGAGATTTGCTTTGTGACCAAGTATGTGGTCAGTTTTAGAGAATGGTCCATGAGGTGCTAAAAAGAACGTTTATTCTTTTGTGTTTGGGTGGAATATTCTGTAGATACCTGCTATGTTTGAGTCATAACATCTGCTAGTTCTCTTATTTCTCTGTTAAGTTTCTGTCTGACAGACCTGTCTATTGGTGAGAGTGGGGTGTTGAAGTTTCCTACTATTAGTCTATGGGGTTTGATGTGAGATTTAAGGTTTTTATTTAAAAAAAATGCCATTTTGACCACCAATCCACACCAGGCAAATTAATTATCTGAACCCTGCAATAATCCTGCAAGTTTTGGTTGTTATTTGTTCCCAGATGAGTAAACTGAGGCATAGGGGAGTTTGGTGGCCTGCCCAAGGTGTCACAAGTGCCTTAACTCTCTCTCTCTCTCTCTCTCTCTCTCTCTCTCTCTCTCTCTCTCTCTCTCTCTCTCCTGTAAGTACCAAGGGTGCATTCAAGTTCAGCTCTGGGAGATCTAAGTTCACATTTTTTCCCACCATGACACAATGGCCACCAAACTCAAGGCTTTCTTGTGTTGGTCTCATGGCTCCTCTCTGCTTTTCCATTTCCTTGACAGACTATCACACATCCCAAAGTCTTGGAACTGGAGAGACAAGTCCCTTCCCATCTATGTTCATCACAGCACTGATCATAGCCAACAAGATAAGGAACCATTCTGCAAGCTGCCCTTTGCTCCTTTGGTACCTTTCAAAAGCTTTTCGGCTTCCTGAGGTCCCATTTATTAATCGATCTTCATGCCTGCACTAATGGTGTTCTATTCAGGAAGTTGTCTCCTATGCCAGTGCATTCAAGGCTATTCCCCACTTTCTCTTCTATCAAGTTCAGTGTGTCTAGGTTTATATTGAGGTCTTTAATCCACTTTTACTTGAGTTTTGTGCAGGGTGATAAATGTGGATCTATTTGCATTCTTCTACATGCCAACATCCAGTAAGACCAGCACCATTTATTAAAGATTCTTTCTTTTTTCCATTGTACAATTTTGGCTTCTTTGTCAAAAATCAAGTGTCTGTAGGTGTGTGGATTTACATCTGGGTCTTTGATTCAATTCCATTGATCCACATGTCTGTTTTTATTGCCAATACCATGGGGTTTTCATTACTATAACTCTGTACTAAAGCTTGAAATCAGGGATAATGACACCTCCAGAAGAACTTTTATTGTACAGGATTGTTTTAGATATCCTGGGGTTTTTTGTTTTTGTTTTTGTTTTTCCATACAAAGTTGAGTATTGTTCTTTCAAGGTCTGTAAAGAATTGTGTTGGGATTTTAATGGAACTTGCGTGAATCTATAGATTCCTTTTGTTAAGATGGCCATAGGAGCTCACAGATGCTGAACTGACAACCAGAGGGCCTGCATAGGACTGACCTAGGCCCTCTACATATGTATGTCAGTTGTGTAGCTTGGTCTTATTGTAGGACTCCTAACAACAGGAATAGGAGCTGTCTCTGACTCTTTTGCTGGTATTTGCAACCCTGTTCCTCATACTGGGTTGCCTTGCCCAGCCTTAATACAAGGCGAGGTACTTAGTCTTACTGCAACTTGATATGCCATGTTTTGTTGACATCCATGGGAGGCCTGTCCTTTTCTGAGTAGAAATGGAGGAGAAGTAGATGGAAGGGCAGAGAGGAGGTGGGGGGAAAGCTGGGAGGCAGAAAGGAAGGGGAAACTGCAGTCAGAATATAAAATAAATAAATAAATTTTTTAAAAGACATGGAACCAGCCCAGATGGCCATCAACAGATGAGAAGATGAAGAAAATGTGGTATAAATACAGTGGAGTTTTACTTGGCCATGAAGAAGAATTAAATTATGCTATTTACAGGGAAAAGGATGGAACTTGAGATCATGTTAAGCAAAATAAATCTGAGAAAAAGACAAATACTGTATACTTTGTCTCATAAGTGGTCTATATTTCAGTATATCTGCATGTGACGTATGTAGATACAGATAGACAGATGATATATAGATGTATTATACATCGGTATATATGAATATATATATATTGTATGAAAAAAGAAAGGGGTGCTAGAAAGATGGCTCAGCAATTAAGAACACTTACTGCTCTTACAGAATAACTGTGTTTGGTTTCCAGCACCCACATCAGATAACTCACAACTGCTGGTATTTCAACTCCAGGGAATCTGATGCCCTCCTCTGGGTTCCATAGGTACTACACACACACACACACACACACACACACACACACACACACACACAACCATGTTTGCATGCATGCATGCGCACACACACATGCATTTTTGTTCTAATCTTAAAAACAAAGCAAGAAAGAAAATAAAAAATCAGAGAGCAGATCAGATGCTGGGCTGGAGTCTCAGTCTGCATCACCAGACTCCCTGCCTCCTAGCCTGTGGCTCACTGCACTCTACTGCTTGCTCTGAGCAGCCATTAGATGGTGCATTTTATAAAAGGTGGCAGTCACAGGCCATAGGCCAGGCAAATTTAATGTTCCTGCTAAGCCACCCATCTGAGGGTGAAAATAAGTGTTTTAAAGTGAATGAGAAACAAGAGAGCATAATGGAGAGAGGAGGAAAACAAAGCATGGCACATTAACCTCCAACACTGAATCTAGATATAACTGTGTGGGAGACTGTGCAGATATATAGGGGGGTTGTGTGGTGTAGGTAGTAGGTAAGAGCTGATAGAAGGGGGGATGAGAGAGAGTGGGTGAGTTGGGGGGATGTGGCATGAAAGCAGAAAGAAGACTATTTAAGGTAAGGAAGAAGTCTAGGGGGAAGGAGTGGTAGCAATCACATATGAGTAACATATAATGGCACACCTGTATGATGATGTCATAATGAGACCCACAATTTTGTATGCTATCTAAAATCATCAGTTGTACGCTAGCTAAAAATCTATAGAGAATGGAAGCTTGCAACAGCCACAGCCCATGATGGGAGGCAACAGGAGGCCAAATGCAAACCAGACATCTCTCTGCCCTTTTCTCCTGACAAAAGGGCCTGAGAGGGGAGCATAGGGAGAGGGTGGTTTTTCAGACAGGTGGCTTAGCAGGAACAGTGCATTCGCCTGGCCTGTGACTACCTGTTTTATAAAGCGCACCATCCAATGTCCGTGCAGGTCACACAGTAAAGTGCAATGATCCACAGGCTAAGAGGCAGGGAATTTGGTGACCCATACTCAGACTCCAGCTAAGCTGCTGCTCTCTGGACCGCTAGCCTAAGACCCAGCTGATGCTCTCTGGACCAACTGCCTGACCCCCAGCTGCTACCCTCTGGACTCAGTGTTTAAGCCATTTAGTGTGACTCTGCTCACCCCATCTCTTTTCTAATGAGATGGGGTGACCCACTGAGGTGATAATGCAGTGCATAACCCCAGAAACTGTGAAGACAGAGTTACGAGAGCCTTTAGAGAGCACCTAACAACACAGGTTATTGCTAGTATTCCCCTGTTCTCCCCTAAGCTCCCAAAAATCAGGAGCAGCCATCAAAGACTCCACTGCACACCTAGGGAAAATGGGCCTGAGAAATGACACGGTGCACAACATCGAAGCAAGGTTAAGACAGAGACCATCCTATAATGCAGGACTCAGAACTTCCTGTGTCTGCCACAGCCTGTGAAGGTGCTGTCCTTTCCCCGGATATACTCAAATTCCACATAGCAAACTCTCAAAACATGTTCCACAGAGCCTTGGTACTTGGACAAACTGACATACATTAATTGGATTACCAAGCTGCTTCCAAGAGCTACACAAAGATTGTGTCCCAAAGTTCCAGCTATTACCCCTTTTCCCCTTTAGAAAAGCACTACGGGGCCAGGCGGTGGTGGCGCATGCCTTTAATCCCAGCACTTGGGAGGCAGAGGCAGGCGGATCTCTGTGAGTTCGAGACCAGCCTGGTCTACAAGAGCTAGTTCCAGGACAGGCTCCAAAACCACAGAGAAACCCTGTCTCGAAAAACAAAACAAAAACAAAAAAAAGCACTACGGGTTGTGCAATGGTAGAGCAAAGTCTCAATCTTGTCCGTCATCCCTCCATTTGGAGCTCCTCATTTTATGTCCTAATTGAGGACACCAAATGGGGACCACCAAAGTTATACCCGCTGATGGTCTGGTTCAGTGCCTGGGAGACCCTCTGGTGGAATCGCTGCCAAAGCCAGTCCGGGTTCTTCCAAGCCCAGAGCAGAGCTACAGTCCTCCCTCTGTGTGCTCCCTCTGTGTGCTCCCTCCGTGTGCTCCATCTACAGCCATATCCACAGCGGTTCCTCATCCCAGAAGCTTCCCTGGGGGTCATATCAAGTCACAGCTGAGACCACTCCCTGCCTCAGCTTTAGGGCAACCCAAGCCAGCCAACCCATTCCCGAAGCTTTTACCAGTCCATGGTCTTTTCTGCTTTAACCTGCAAAATATCAGCTACACCCAATGTTGCTGGGACAGAGAGTGTGTAGAAATGCCCTGGCCTGAAAGTCTCCATCAAAGGAGCCAGCGACGCCCTCTTGCTTGAAGGTCCCACTCAGCCCTGAAAGCTTGCCTGGGACCTGAGAGCCTTTGGAAGTGGGGACACCTGGAAGATCCATTCTAGTTCCTACCTTACCAATGCCAGGACCTTGTGGCTAAGCCCAGGAACCAATTGAACCATCCCACACCCAGACAACCCTATATAGCTCTGGGAAGGATGAATGATGACAGGGAGCAGCAGGCCTGAAGGTCAAGAGGAAACATAGACGGTTGTTGTAGGAGGAGTGGCGGGTCGCTTCCTGCCACCCAGCTAGTTTTACCCAAAATAATTATATGGAAACTTTATTCTTTTAAACATTGTCTGGCCCATTAGTTTTAGCCTCTTATTGGATAGCTCTTACATATTGATTTAACCCATTTTTAATATTCTGTGTAGCACCATGAGCTGGGAGAATTATGGCGACTGCCTGACTCGGCTTCTTTCTCCCAGCCTTTTGTTTTGTTTATTTCGCCAACCTAATTTTTTCTCCTATTAAAGGGCCAAGGCGATTTTTTAATTTAACCAATGAAATCAATACAAAACAAAAGACTCTCCCCCATCATTTTTCCTTTTTAGTTTAAACAAAAAAGAAAGACCTTTATTTTAACATAGTAAGATTATATTAACAAAACAGTTATCAAGTAAGAATTATAGTTGCAATATTTATATCTATTTTATCTTTTATCATAACTAAGGAAAACTATAACTAACCATTCTTTAACTCCATCAAAGACTCCAGAAGGATATAATATTACCTAATCAAACAAGAAATCCAAAACTCTAGAAATGACAGAGACATCTTGTTGCCTGGACAGTCACCCGAAGTTTTTTTGTACCTTTGGGGCATCCATCTTTGGCCTACAGGCCCATAGTATCCAGTATACATTTCCATGAAACAGGAAATTTTAAAGACAGTTTAGTCATTTTTTGCTGTGTCCTGCAGAATGTCTCACAGATTCTTTCATGAGTCAGGAACACCGAAAGACCATCTCACCTTTAGGCAAGTTTAGCAGTCCTCTCTCTGAGGGTTTTTTGTGTCCAGTTTATGCAACAGTCCAGGCAAGAGGAGTGCCCAAATGACTATCAAACTCCATAAGGAGCCTCTTTGATGTCCATCTTCTTTTTTAAGTAGATTGGTGCTGCCAGGAGCAGACATGTCTCATTGTCATGAAAAGCCCAAAGTTATTAAAACACTAAATACCATATTCTGTAGTCTTTGAAATATATGAAGAATGCCTATCTAACTGAAATATATCTCTATATATCTAGAAAATCTAACTAACATAACTATAAGCTTGACTATTATCGATGATTATCCACTAACAACCTATATTTTCTAATTATACATTACATTTTAAATGAACTACATAATCACAATACCTTAATCAAGAGCAGAAATACATACACATATAGCAAAATTGACCTTAAAATCCATACCAATGCAAATTATTCATATCTATATCAGACGGTAGATCTCATGGCCATATATTCAGTGCATATCATGTATGCATGTGTAAATATAATATACACACTTCCTGTGTGTGTTCATAGAGAGAGAACATGCATGTGTGTGCACAAATGTACAGAATATAGAGGTCAGCCTCAGGAGTTTCTCAGACACTGTCCATCTTTTTTTTTTTTGAAATAGTATCTCACACTGAACCTAGAACTGGTCACACAGGCTAGGTCTGTGAGTCTAGCCAGTCTGTGAGCCCTGGGGCTCTGCCTCTCTCCACTTCCATAGTGTGGTAATAAAAGAGCCTATAATTTAAAAAAACTGCACACTCATGCCATGTAAAATGCAAGCACACACACCACACATTTTTATGAATGATAAATAAAACAAATCCACTGTTCAGCTGTATCCGTGTATTAGTTAGGTAATCCTCTTTGCTCACATAACTGACTCTCTACTCCACCCTGTCCTATACAGCTTTCTCTTAGAATCCATGAAGAGCTGATTCCAGGAGTCTCAGAATACAAACCTCCATAGCTGCCCACCACACTGCGTAGCATGGGAGAAGAGGTCTTGAGACAGCAAGCTTGAAGGTATGAATGAAAATTTCTGAAAAGAAGCTGTATCTGCAAACACTGACTGACTGATCAGGACTTTGGTGATCTGGAGAGGCTGAAATGTTGCAGGTCCAGAGACTAATTACAATGTATCAAGAGCTATAGTTAGCCTATTAAGCTGCCATCCCTTGTCCACCTCTGTGATAACCTCAACATCCTGTGACTAACACATGAAGTTGGACCTCACATCCTGTGGCCAGCAGATTTTAAAAATATTTTTGAATGTTTTAGCTCAATAAACTTTGTTTTCTACCAATTAAAGGGCTAAAACTACTGTAGATAAAGGCTTACAGTGGAGTTTTCTCACCTTCAATGTAGCCCACTTCTGACATTTCCACCCATGCATCTGAAAATGTCTTGATGGGGAGCAGAAGCCTTGGTCCTACCTCAACGAGGTGATAGGACAGACTTAGCTGACTTCCCAGGGCAGGCCTTAACCTCTCTGAGGAACAGATAGGGGTGGGGTGGGGGATGAGAGGATATAGAATTTGTGGAAATTGAAACCAGGTCAGGATCACTCATATTTGCATCCATAATAATTGTTCCCTCTCAGGCAAAGGTTGTAGTTTTGCATCAACAGAAGCACGCACGTCCACACAAGATCAAAATGGGCAAAAAACAGTTGCTCAGGAAGGGTGACTGAGAGAACGTGGGACTTCAAGACTGGATGGACAGAAACTCAGAGGAACCCATAGTGTCTGGTTCTAGGAAAAACACCAGTGGTGAGCCTCGCCCCGCCCAGCAACATGGCAGAGGGGAAGAATGACAGAGAAGAGAGACAGTCATGATGGACAGAGTGGCACAGAGATGCATAACAAAAAGGAAACTTGTACTTAGCTGAGCTGGAAGCCACACTGCAAGCTGGTGTGTGAGAAGAGCTCTGGGGAGGTAAGCAGGAGGGAGCCATCTTGGGAAGGTCACATGAGGGATCTTGAGAAGGCGACCCCTGCAAACTGGCTACTTTGGAAATTTTTTCTTTCTCCCATAACTCACAGAAAATGCTTTGGTACTGCCCCAGTCACACCTACACTAGCCCAGCTATCTCCAACACAACACCACTGAAGCGCCTCCTTAGGGAATTTTGCAGTGGGATCCAAGTCAGAGACATAGCTGAACACAGCTTATTTTCCTTTACTGGCAGCTCGGGCTGGCACTGTGGCTTGCTTGACAGAGTGCTTGACTGGCATGCAAAAACCTGGGCTCCATCTCTAATACCAAATAAACAGTGTGTGGCAATGCCAGCCTCATTCCAGCACTCAAGAGGTAGAGGCAGAAGGATGGAGAGAGCTCAAGGTCACTCTCAGTAATGGAATGACTTTGAGGCCAACCTGAGCTACATGCAACTCCATCTCAAAAGAAAGAGAGGGGGACTTTGGAGCACCGGACAGAAATCTCGAGGTCCAAATCAGGAGCAGAAGGAGAGAGAGTACAAGCATGGAATTCAGGACCGCGAGGGGTGCACCCACACACTGAGACAATGGGGATGTTCTATCGGGAACTCACCAAGGCCAGCTGGCCTGGGTCTGAAGAAGCATGGGATAAAACTGGACTCACTGAACATAGCGAACAATGAGGACTACTGAGAACTCAAGAACAATGGCAATGGGTTTTTGATCCTACTGCACGTACTGGCTTTGGGGAAGCCTAGGCAGTTTGGATGCTCACCTTACTAGACCTGGATGGAGGTGGGTGGTCCTTGGACTTCCCACAGGGCAGGGAACCCTGATAGCTCTATGGGCTGACAAGGAAGGGGGACTTGATTGGGGGAGGGGGAGGGAATGGAAGGCTATGGCAGGGAAGAGACAGAAATCTTTAATAAATAAATAAAAAAGAAAGAGAGGGGGAGGGAGGAAGAGAGGGAGGGAGATGAAGGGAGGGAGGAAGGGAAGGAAGGAAGGAAAGAAGGAAGGAAAGAAGGAAGGAAGGAAAAGGAAAGGAAAAAGAAGCCTAGCAGCTTAGGTAGATGACTGTAGAGAGAGTATTGCACAGATGCAAGTAGAGACCTCAAGGAGCCACAGTCTTGGGCAGCACAAGGCATGTATCCCCTCTGCCCAGGACACCCCTGGTCTCTCAGTGAGCATCCCCCGGGGATCCTGACGCAGAGTTGAACTCTTGCCAGAGAATCCTGAGTTCATGAAGTTAATCTGTCTGAAATAAATTCCAATCAAAAGAATTTTGATTGCATATAAACAGAGAAATGAGGCTTCTTCCAACCAACCCTGGTCCCAGAGCGCTACCACAGGTGAGAAACAAACACAAAAGGAAGGTAAGATGGTAACCCTTACTTAGATCCCAAAAACAGAAGGGAAACTAGGAAGGGCTAAGGACGTGCACACTTGCCCTTACAGCTGCCCTGATGGACATGGTGCTTTCTTTTTCCTTTCCTTCTTTTCTTTTTAGGTTTACCTTTTTATTTTTATTTATGTGTTTGCATCTGCATGTTAGTATGTGCATGTGTGGAGTGCAGTGCCTTCTGGAACCAAAAGAGGGCACCAGATCTCTGTAGCTGGAGTGACATGGCTGTGAGCTGTCTGGCATGGGTGCTGAGAACTCTGCAAGAACAGCCAGTGCTCTTAACATTGAGCCATCTTTCCAGCCCCCTTCTTTTTTCTTTAAGTTTGCTAAATGGAGGAGTAAACAGAAAGGATATTGCCCAGAAATATCACTGTCTACATTACTGCTGCTCTGCCTGCTAAAAGTATTACACCTGTGAAAGACTCGTGAAATCCAGGACCCTCCAGCTCCTGGCAGTACACACTGTCAAAATAGAGTGATAACAAATAAGAAAGTCATGGGGTAGCTATACAACAAAGATCTTTTTGGGAAGATAGTCACTGTCTCAAAGCAGTGTGTAGCCCAGAACACTGTGTCAAGAGAACACTGGTCCCCAAAAAGGCTCTCACATAAAGCATAAAGGATACCTGCCCCCACAGAAGCAGCGATCTCAACACAGAAACTGAGGAAATAGGGGTGGGGGGAAACAGCATGACTGATGAAAACATTCATAATTATTTGGCAACAAATTCCCCCAATCATTGAAGTACATGCAATGCAAAATGGGAAATTAAAAAAAAAATGGTCAAAACGTCAATTAATTCCAAGGAAATAAAGAAAAACAACTGAACAAATTAAAAAAGACCAGGCACAATTTAAAGAGCAATAAAGAAAGAGAAATCTTGAGAATGAACATGACAGAAATCTAGGAAAGGAAAGCTCAATAAGTCACATAAAAAAATTCACCATGGTCTCACCAAGAGAACATCTCAGGACATACAGACAGGCCTGGTGCAATAGAACATGCAGGAGACCTAAAGACAATTAAACCTGAGCTAGAGAGAGGGCTCAGTAGGTAACAGCATTTCTGCTCTTCCAGAGGACCTAAGTGTGATTCCTAGCACCCATGTCAGGTGATGCACAATGCCTCTAACTCCAACTTCAGGGATCTAACACCCTTTTCTAACCTCCACAGGCATCTGCACTCACATGTATAGACACAAACATATACCTCTAACTAAATGTAAAAATAAAACCTTTTTTAAAAAATCAAAACATGAAGAGGAGAATATGCAGCACCTATGGGACGTGATCAAAATGTGTGTTCAGGGTCTGCTGAAAAGTACAGAAGACATCTCCAGTGAAATAACAGCAGGAATTTGCCCCAAATTCAGGGAGAAATTTACAGACATCCAGACACAGAAAGCATTTAGAAGTCCAAATAGGCTTACCAGAAAAGAAATGCTGGCCAAATCCTACCTAAAATGTTAAGTGTACGGGACACAGAAAGAATGGCAAAGGCTGCAAGGGAAAAACGCTGAAGAGTTTACAAAAACAAACTTGGGACTGCAGATTTCTCAACAGAAACACTGAAAAGCAGAAGAATTTTCAGTAAAATACTTCAGGATCTAAATTAAAATAATCACCAAACTAAATGCTATACTCATGTAATTGCAATTCAGAGCCAATGGAGAAACATACACCTTTCAGGGTGAGTATAGAGCAAAAGAATTGTTCTCACTAAGCCAGCATGGCAGAAGATACTTGAATGAATTCTGGACAGCAAAGAGAAGATAACTATATACACCACAAGCCCAGGAAATGCTTGGCATAGTGGTACATCTGTGTAATACATGCACTGTGGAGGTGGAGGCAGGAAGATCATGAGTTCAGGGCCGGGCTCCAACATAGCAAATGTGAGTGAGGCTAGCCTGATACCTTATATCAAAATAAAAGAAAAAAAGCACTACAATTCACAATCCCAGAGAACCTAGACAACAAAGAGGACCTTAAGAGAGACATACATGGATCTAATCTACGTGGGAAGTAGAAAAAGACAAGATCCCTTGAGTAAACTGGGAGTGTGGGGATCGTGGGAAAGGGTAGAAAGGGATGGGGAGGGAGGGGAGCAGAGAAAAGTATATAGCTCAATAAAAACAATTTTAAAAAAGATAAAGAAAAAGCCAGTAAGCAAAAGTGCACAAGAAAGAACAAATGCTGCTAAAATGACAATAAGGAAAGAATCAACATTACAAAAATGACAAAATATCAGGAAGGAGTACACACCTTTGAAGTGGAGTCTTGAATGTAAATGACCTTAATTATTCAATTAAAGACACAGGCTGGCTGGCTTTACAAAACAAAATCAAGGGACTGGAGAGATAGCTTATTGGATAAGAGTGTTTACTGCTCTTTCAGAGGACCAAAGTTCAGTTCCCAGCACCAACATGGGATGGTACACAAATGCCTATTACACCAGCTTCAGAGAATCCAATACTCTCTTTCAGCCTCCATGAGCACCTACACACATGCATACACACATATACACAAACACACATATATACACATAATTAAAAACCAAATTTTAAGCCAGTTCTTTGCTGCTTGCAAGAAACATATCTTACCAGCAAAGACACACAAACCACCATGAGAATGTGAAGGATGGTATTTTATGAAAATTGAATCTAAACACAATAGTTGTATTCATGCATGACAAGCCATGCTTCAAGTCAAAATGAGTAAGAAGAGACAAAGATGATCATTACACATTTTTAAGGGACACACAACAACACATGTAACAAATGTCATTCTGCACAAATGTAAAATACAAAAATTATGAACACAAAGGGAGAGATTCCCAAGATAATAATAGGCCTAGGTGATCCCACTATGACCTCTCAACAAATGATAAGTCATGGGAAGGAGGGAATCAACAAAGAAATATCAAATTAAATACATTATAGATCAAATGGACCTAAGAGAGGTGGAGTGAATATTTTACCCAACAACTGAATGCACTTTTCAACAGTTCACAAAATAGACCACATTTATAACACAGGACAACTTTTAACAAATAGGAAAAATAAGACTTTTTTGCATTTTATCAGATCATTACAGGATAAAACTAGAAATCAACAGTAAGAGAAGCTACACAAACATGGAGCAGTACAATATTAAATCCCTAGACTATGAAAGAAACCAAAGATGAAGTTAAATTTCCTAGAATCAAATGAAAACAGAAATAGCAGAATTTTTGAGGAATAGCAATTCTCTCAATGAATTTTTATGACTATGAGTGCCTACATTAGAGAGATCTCAAATAAATAACCTAATGATGCATTCTAAGAACTTAGAAAAACAAGATCGAGCCTAATTCGAAACCAGAAGAAAGAAAGAAATCATAAATACCAGGACTAAAAGTAAAGAATTAGAGTGTAAAAAGTCACTACAAAGGATCAATGAAACAATGAGCTGAACCTTTGAAAAGATAAATGGTAGTGCCAGGCTCTTAGTAAACTGACCAAAAGAGAAAATAATCAAATAGTTAGATTTAAAGATGAAAAGGGTATATTACAACACATGTCACTGAAATACAGAGAATTTTTAGTCAATATTTTAAAACTTTACAAATCAACAAACTTGAAAATTTTTCCCAGAAGAGATAAATTTCACAACATACATGACTCACAAAAAAACTGAACCAAGAGTTCAAAACAACCTAAACATACCAATAACAAGCAATGAGACTGAGCATCAATTAGAAGTCTTCCAGCAAATACCCAGAGGAGGGCCAGAAAGAATATAAGAGCCGGAAGATGCAGAAGAGTTGTAAATGCTGTCTTGGGGACAGTTCGTGACTCTTGCCCTCAAGAATTCACAGCACCTGTGGTTATCTACACAAGATCAAGCCGGTCCATGGTCCCGCAAGGACAAGTGGGGGACTTCTACTACTCTATCTCTGTAGAGTAACTAACTTGAGATCAGATACTGTGGCCCCTCCAGCACTGCTCTCTTTTACTCAGGATCGTTTGGTCTACTTGGAGACTTTGTGGTTTCCTGTGAATTTTATGGTTCTGTTTTCTATTTCTGTCCAGAATGTCGTTTGCAATTGTAATGTGAGTTGAACTGAACCATTTTCAGTAATACCGCCATTGAGCCCTGTTAATTCTGCCAATCCACAAACATGAGGTTCCCTCCATCTTTAGTATCTTCTTCAGTTTCTCTCCACAGTGTTTCATAGCTTGCATTGTAGAAGCCTTTCCCCTTTTTAGTTCAGGTATATTTCTGGCTATTTTGTGGTTTGGGAGGGGAGGATGTTGTAAATGGTTTTATTCTTTCAGCTGATTTCTCTGCAGGCTCATCATTAAAGGATGCTGATAAACCTTACTAAATTGTCAGGTTTAAAAGTCTTTCAGCAGATCCAGGAAAATAGTGATGGGAAAGTAGAAAGGGGATTGTTGGGGTGAGAAAGAATATTAGAGATGATTTTTTTAAAAAAAGGATGAGCTAATGAGAACAGATATAATCAAAAACATTATCTAGAGCAGTAAAAATGTTACATGCTATGAATATATAACAATGAAATTATGAAAAGGGAAGCTGGAGAGACAGTTCAGTAGCTAAGAACATTGGCTGCTCTTCCAGAGAACCCAGGTTCTTCTTTTCTAGAACCCACATGGAAGCTCACAACTGTCTGTAACCCCAGCTCCAAGGGTTGCAAGGTCTTTGGACCTTCTCAGACACTACACACATAGCACACATACATACATAAAGGCAAAGCACTCACACACATAAAAAGAAGTATTTTACTTGTATACAATTTTAACTTATGCTACAAAACAGGCAATCAACCAAGACATTTGGAATAAAAACATTTCTCAAGTATTTAAAAGATAAAATGTCATAGGACTCACGTAGCCACGTACACCCTTCCATCTACTTGAGTCAGTTCTAAGTGACTTAGAATACCTGGTGAGATACAATGCCGCCTAAGTTACTGAAATGCTATTTTACTTAGGGAATGATTATCATACTAGAGTTTGACCTTCAGTAATATAGCAGGATACAAGATTAACTCAAAAAAATCAGTAGCCCTCCTTTACGCAGATGATAAATGGGCTGAGAATGAAATCAGAGAAACATCAACCTTCACAATAGCCACAAATAGCGTAAAATGTCTTGGAGTAACTCTAACCAAACACGTGGAAGACCGGTGTGACAAGAACTTTAAATCTTTGATGAAACAAATTGAAGAAGACAGAGACTCTCCATCACCACCAAGCCCAGTGATTTTCAAAATGGTTCTACGGGGGACCATTGAGATGGCTCAGGAGGTAAAGGTGCCTGCTGCCAAGCCTGATGACCTGAGTTCAACTCCCAGGATCCACATGGTGGAAAGAGAGAACCTGACCTCTGCATGCACACCATTCCAGGACCCCTCACCTGCACACACATTCACACAAAATAATGGTGTGATTTTTACAGTTTTTAATGCTTCTATAGAAGTCTAGGGTTGTATATAGATGTAGTGCAAAAGGCAGGAATCCCCAAGCCTGCTAGTTAGAGACACAAGCAGGGATATTAGTGAGCCAACCTGGTACCCCCATTTCCACCCAAGAAAACCCCATATGGTCCATTTAAATATTAATATTACGTAGTCTGAATCTACAATCTTAAATCTGAGGTCTACTCCCAGCCCCTTGTAGAAGAAACGGAACTTTAGAAGAATGTTCTCAGGGTCCTGATCCAATCAGCTAAGGACCCGACTCATCTAATCATCTAGCCTCCATATTGACACCTAACCTTCACACACACACACACACACACACGCTCACACACACGCTCACACACACTCACACACACTCACACACACTCACACTCACACACACACGCTCAC
>NC_022014.1:43097576-43121129 GCF_000317375.1 Microtus ochrogaster
ACACACACTCAGACACACACTCACACACACACACACACTCACACACACACACTCACACACACACTCACACACACACGTCTTCCCGGATGCTTTCTTCTTTCTTTTTTTGGTGGGGGGAAGAGGAAGCAGAGTCTCTCCATGTAGCCCTGGCTGTCTTGGAACTCTCTATGATGAACAGGCTGGCCTCAAACTCAGAGTGATCCACCTGCCTCTGCCTCCCAAGTGCTAGGATTAAAGGCGCATACCACTACACACGGCTATAATTATCATTAATTTTATTATTTCATGTGTAGTGGAGTTCTACCCACAGAGGGAATCAGATTTCCTGCAACTGGAGTTAGATTATGGCTCTGTAGGTCCTGGGAATTGAATCCAGGACCTCTGGAAGAGCAGTCAGTGTGTTTAATCACTGAGCCATCTTGCCAGCCCGGTGCCCTGATGTTCTTGGCCCTCCAGTCTCCACATCATTTACAGGCCCTGTCACGGTGTGTCTCCAGCCATGGTCCCTGGGCTTCTGGTAGAAAAATCCCCTGAGAAGTGTTTAAAATGCTCACTCTGGCTTCTCAGCCCATGTGACCTGGAATCTGTCACTGGGATCTCTGGAGCTGCTAACGAGCAGGCACTGAAATTTAGGGAGGTGACTTTAGAGCATGGGGAAACTGAGGCCTTTGCAGACCCTCCCTAGAAAGCCTAATCATCCCACTGGCTCTGCCAGTTACCCCAGCCTCCTGGGGAGTGGGAACCGAATGGTGCATGCTGAGCAAAATCCATAGAAGTGCTCTGTGGGCTGCAGCCCCCACAAATCACTGGAATTAGATTGCACTAGGCATCCCACAAGGGAAGCAGAGAGGTGACAGTATGGAGCTCTGGGGGTGCAGGCAATGGGGGAGACCAGGACCAGCAGGAACTCAGCTCGTTTCAGCTTCTCTCGCCCCTGCTCTTTCCAGTCTGCCATCCCACCCAGAAAGGACAGACAGCAGTGAGAACTTCATCTCTTGCCCCATTAAGTGGCAACGGCTTGAAAGACACTTTCTCCTTGAACTAGCTGCGCTTAGCAACTCGATTTAAAAAATGAGAAGCTTCCTGATATTTTTCCGCAGACCTCTTAAATCAGAATTCACAGGAGTGGAACCCTGGAATCTATATTTTTATAAAGATCTCCATTGATTTTCATGCTGTCAGTCCAGCTCCAAACTGCTATAGCAACTAAATTTGGGAACCTCCGCACGTGCTCCTATTGAAGGGTCCTATAGTGCTATTTTAAAACATTGAGGGAGGAGTCGAGAGTGGAGAGAAGAATCATTTTTTTAAGATGGAACGGAAAAATTAGACAATTGGGCTGGGTGTGATGGCTTGGTAGAAAAAGCCATGCAGGCATGAAGACCTAAGTCCAGCCAGGCGGTAGTGGCACACACCTTTAATCCTGGCACTTGGGAGGCAGAGTTGAGCAGATCTCCGAATTCAAGGCCAGCCTGGTCTTACAGAGCAAGTTCCGGGACAGTAAGGGCTACACAGAGAAGTGTAAGGGCTACACTTTCTCAAAAAGAAAGGAAGGAAGGAAGGGAGGGAGGGAGGGAGGGAGGGAGGGAGAGGAGGGAGGAAGGAACGAAGGAACGAAGGACCCACCCAAGTCCAAAATCCCCAGAGCCTATGTAAGGCCCCAAGCATGAAGGCGCACATCTATAATCCTCGCCGTCATACAGTGAAATGGGAGGTGGAGACAGGAGAAACCCCAAAAGCTCAAGGGCCAGCTAGCCTGGTGCACACAGCAGAAGAACAACAGAGACCCTGTCTCCAAACAAGGTGGGAGGTGAGGACCAACACCTAAAGCTTTCCTCTGGCCCTCACATGGGAAGAGTGGGGGTGTGTGCTCGTGCAGAAGGGCTGGGAAGAGGCTGGTTTGCAAACAATAGTGAAACGTGAATCGGACAAGACGATCCTCCCATGAAGTGGAAAGCTGATGGAGAACCCATTTACTGTGGAACCAGGCCAATGACAAATGTCAGGGCAACTTGGTGTTATATGTCCAATACATTTCAAAAAAAGAAATCCAAACTGAGTGTGGTGGTAAACCTCTGTATTCCCAGAACTAGAGTGGCTGAGGAAGAGGACTAGCAAATTTGAAGCCATACCCATGTTAGCCTGCAGGCTTCTGATCAGCCTCTCTGTGTCATATGCCAGGCTTTCTAGAAAGTCTAATAAACAAAATATAGTATACACAGTAATTAAATAAGCATAGCAACTTTAAGCGATGGTTACATATTTAAGTAAAATCATATATTTTAAGTAATATTTTCCACATATTTAAGTGGAAAATGAGGAAGATGACCGTGTCAGTAAAGTGTTTGCCTGCATGCATAAGGACCTGAGTTCAATCCCCAAAACCCACATTAAAAAAAAAAAACAGGCATAGCCATGTGAGCCTGTGATCCCAGCAATGGGAAGGTAGAGACAGAAGGACCTATGGGGCTTTGGAGACAACCAACCTGGCCTAAGTGGTAAATTCCACGCCTGTGAGCGATATTATCTTTAAAAAAAGAGAGTAGGTAGTGCCTGAGGAGCAACACCTGAGACTGACCTTTGACCTCCGCATGCATAGGCAGACATGTGCATGTGCACCTGCACACACATGCACCACTGCATGCACTCACATATTAAGAAGCAAAGCTAATTCTTCTGAGAACTTAATCCACTCAAGGGATCACACACTGCTATCTTATTTAGTCTCTTCAACACTCTCAAATATGCCTGCCTTTATCATCCCCACGGACAAAGAAACTGAGTCTCAGGAGAGTCAAGTAGTTCACCTGAACCAGGTAGTCACTGGGGGAGCCCGGCTGCCTGAGTCACAAATGGCAGATGGAGAGCAAAGCCCTGGGAAGCAGGATCACTTTTTGCTTCTCCTTAGGAGTCTGTTTAATGGTGAAGAAGCCAGAACCCTTGCTTTGAACAGCTGGGCAGTCTCGAGGGCCCAGGGGACTTGCATTGTATGGGTTTCTTCTCTCTTTTAACTTGGAGATAGGAGGGAGGCTTAAACATCTAAGTCCAGACCTTTAACAGTGATGTCTAATCCAAAGGCATCTGTTTTCCTTGGCCCAGCCTGTTCCCTAGTTCCACTGAAACTCACCAGAACCACCAAGTCATTAGGAGTTACAGTCAAGAAAACCTGGGGCTCACTGCTAGGCTTACCACTTACTGTTTGGGGAGCCCTTGGACTCTCTATGGCTGTGACTGGTCTACAAAGCAGGACCATACTTGGTCTCCTTCACAGAGGAAGACTCTTTTCCACACCAAGTGGGCAAGAAACAAATGTTACTTCCTAACCTTCATGCCCTGCAAAGATTTCCCTATCTTCCAGGTCCAGAGCTCACTGGCCAGTGACCTGCAACCATGATCAGACAATACCTGAAGCCCACCAGGCTTCTGAAGCATTTGCTGGTTGGATTAATGTGCTGCCTAGTGATGCCTCTCCCAGGGGATTGCAACTCTACTAGAATGCAAACCCAGAAGTCGGGAACTTGTCCCCCTAGTCTAGATACTGCATAGCATATGATGTAAATGTCTCATTGTGCAAATGATCATGAATGAGCATAAACGACAGCATAGCACCACTCCAGGAGTCAGAGTACCTAGCACCCTGGGGACATCCATGCCACAGAATCCACTTGAGTTCATCCTGTAAGAAACACTGCAATGCCTCCAGGATGACCAGAAGCATTTTAGCCAGCTGGCCATGGCACCTACCTCTCCTCTCTGCTTTGCCAGGCCAGGGATTGGACATGTCCTCGTTGTGATTTGTGATGTCTTTGTTGGAATAGAGGGAATGCAGCAGCAGTGGCCACAGCAACAGCAACAATGTCTGCAAACGCTGCAGGCTGGCCAGCCTGCTGGAGAGATCCAGGCTGATCAAGGAGCCAAGGGCCCGCTCCCCTGGGCACAGCCCGCTGCTGCGGCTGACCACAGTAATTCATCATGTTTAAAACCTCACCCAGGGGAGGAGCCCTGGAAGAGGCAAAGAAGCCAAGCCACGGGTTCTGAAGGAAACTAGGGGTGTGTGTGTGTGTGTGTGTGTGTGTGTGTGTGTGTGTGTGTGTGTGTGTGTGTGTTTAATCTTTCATTGATTGTAAAAGGACGATAAGAAACAGTCAATCTGCAGAATGCTACATAAACAAGATCCAGAAGGGAACTCGTGTGGAGTAAACAATCAAAACAATTTAAAGAAAATCAACCTCCCTAGGAAACAAATTTTTCCTTTTCCTCACAGGGAATACATACCTGTCCTGAGACTTTACACCCCTCTGTCTGCATGGGGAGTGAGCTCAAGCTGGAGTGTATCCCAGCTACTGCATGACCTTGAGGGAGCCACTTGTATTCTTGTATTCTTCTCTCTCTCTCTCTCTCTCTCTCTCTCTCTCTCTCTCTCTCTCTCTCTGTGTGTGTGTGCATGTGTGTCTATGTGTGTCTATGTGTGTATGTATGTATACTAGTGCACGTGTGCACACATTCGTGCAGATACCAGGGATTAATCTCAGCTCTGTGTGTGTGTATGAGTGTCTATGTCTGTGTGTGTACTAGTGCATATGTATGTGTGCATGCATGCACTCTGTATGTGTGTGTATTCAAGTGTATTCATGTATATGCATGCATGCAGAGACCAGAGATAAATCTCGGCTTTCATTCCTCAGACACTCTGCTCCTTTTCTTTTTGTTTTAATTACTTTAATTTATCTTATTTTATATGCATGAGTATTTTGCCTGTATGTATGTCTATGTACCACGCGCATGCTTGGTGCCTTTTAGAGCCCAGAAGAGGGCATTGGGTCGTCTGGAACTGGACTTACAGACAGTTGTGAGCTGCCGTGTGGGTTCTGGAAATCAAACCCAGGTCTTCTGGCAAAGCAGCAAGTGCTTTTAATTGCTAAGCCATCTCTCCATCTCCTCTGCACTTTGGTTTTTTTTTTTTTTTTGAGACAAGAATCTCTTATAATCCTCAAGTCAAGCTCACTGACTAGGCTAAGCTGGTTGACCAAGGAGGCCCAGAGATCTGCTTGTCTCTGCCTCCCTTGCACAGAAATTACAGGCGCATTACCCTACACCTGACTTCTTTACATGGATTCTTGGGGTGTCAAACTCAGGTCCTTGTGCTTGAAACATAGCCAGAACCCTAGCCCCACTTCCATTTTCTTGCCCTGTTGTCTCTAAAAGGAAGCGCTAGGTCAGGATACACAGGTGTGAGAGTGTGGAAGTGGCTCGTGTAAACAGTCTGCTTAGGTGTACTTAGTGGGCAGGCCCAGGACAGTTCATGGGGTCATCGATGTAAAACTGGGGGAAGGGAGATCAACAACCAATACAGAGTGAGATTCTCACAAGCTATCTACTATCCCCGCTACAGAGCTACTGAGGACCCTTCTGGTTCTTTGAAATTCTCCATGCTTCAGCAGTGCCATGGATATCCCCGCTTTGGGACCAGCTCCTGGACACTGCTCTGGACTCATCAGCCAGCTGGAAGGCTTGTCTCCAACTCCAGAATGCCCCTTCTTCCAGACGGCAACAAAAGAGATAAGGTGGAGGAAAGGGAGAAGAGGAAGGAGAAAATCTAGGAGCAGGGGATCCTTTTCACTGACATAATCTAAGCAATCCCCCCAAATGAGAAACTGAGATTTGAGGTTAAATATATATTTCAGAATTCGGTCATTGAGAAACAAAGTCAGGATTCCAACCCAGGTCAGACTTGAAGCCCTGTTTTCTTCCTTTGCCACATTTACCCTCAAATATGATCAAGGACAGCCTGATCTGAACTCAGGACAACATAAATGAAGTCACAGGTCTCAGCGCCTCTGAGATGCTGTAACTAGATGCCATGAATGGGGTCATCCAGAAACAACAGAAATGTACACCTGACATCTCTGGAGGGTGGGAACACCAAAGTCAAAGTAGTGACATTCTCAAGATCTGAAGAGATCACTTTTCTGCCTCAAAGATGTCAAAGTGCGGGCTGGAGAGAAGGCTCAGAGATTAAGAACACTGACTGTTCTTCCAGAGGTCCTAAGTTCAATTCCCAGCCACCACATGGTGGCTTACAACCATCTGTAATGAGATCTGGCACCCTATTGTATACACAATAGATAAATAAAATTTAAAAAAAAAGATGTCAAAGTGCTAGAATTTGGTATTCAAGCTGCTGAGAGAAAAAAAGTTGACAATATTCTCCCCCAGCTGTGAACTCAGTAAACCACTATACCAATATGCCTGGCAAGATGTGCTCAAAGGCACAGTAGTGGCATGATGGTTATGGGAGTAACCAAACACTTTCTGTTTGTGTTTGAGTTCTGATCCATTCGTATCTGACATTACAAACCTTCACAAAAGCCCATAGCTGGGGAGATCATAGACCCTGGGAGGAGAGACCTATGGACACAATGCCAAACTGTTCTCTAAATGTTCATACTTATATCTATAGATTAGTGCTGCTGTCTACCTTAGTCAGAGAAGATTCTCTTTGTAGTAAGTAACAGTGCAGAGATTCGTGACTGGCCAAAGTGCTGAGAGCAAGTGATTGTTTAGTACTCAACCATAAAGGGGACATCTCTTCCACCCCTTTAAGGCTCAGGGAACATCACAGAAGAGGGGCTGGAAACAATTGAAGAGCAGGGTGATGGGAATAAGCAGCACTCTAAAACACTGTCTTCTAGACATGGCACAGCCATTGCATCTATACATCTAGACTCACTGCAGTGGTCCCCACCCAAGACCGGAACAAGATTGAGCCCACCAGCATTGCATCATGGACAGGGAAAGAGTCCATAAGGCCCCAGCCCTCATAGATGATCTACAGACAGTTGCAGGGAGGGAGGTCATATTCCTCAGTGGTATGTGTATTATAGTTCATTGCTGCCACTAAAGCAAATGACCCACACCCATGCTCATGCAGGCAACCCCTAATTAAGTGCAGTAGGTCACGAAAAAGTTCATGAATGTAGGAGAGAAGCTTGGGGAGAAGAGGAGATTTGTGGAATGAAAATAGAATTAATAATAATAATAATTCTTTGTTCAAAGAATATTATATATGTGTATAAGTTATAAAGAATGCACATGCACACACACACACACACACACACACACACACACACACACACACCCTAGCTTGAGCCTCTCTGTAGCACCTATCAGCCGCTGGCAGGGGACCATTACTCACTAGACAGGCAGCCTGGGAAACCCCAGCCATCTGCTTCTGTCCCAGCATGTTCCTAGCCCTGCAAACAAGTCCATCATAGGCAGGGAAGGCAGGGTCACCATCTGCACACAGCCTTTAATAAGGGTCTGCAGAATCTTGGGGTCTTGGCCAAGCTGTTCGTCCATCCTGGGGAGGGAGCCCTGCTGGCCTGACCTACACAGGTCTTTGGCCCTGCTTGGCCTGCATAAATCACCTTCGAGTCTTCAGTCAGCTCTGTAATGAGAAGCTTCCTCACTCCTGGGAAAAAATTGTTTTAAACCTGGAGGCAGGAAAGTGTGGAGGGTGGGATATAACCCCCGGGGCAGAGGTTCTCAATCTGTGGGTCACAACCCCTTAGGGTATAGTGACCTTTTTATGGGGATCACCTAAGACCACCGGAACACACAGATATGATTCAGTTACATTATGATTCCTAACTAACTAAATTACAGTTATAAGTCGTAACAAAAATTATTTTACGGTTGGGGGTCCCCACAACATGAGGAACCGTATTAAAGGGTCACAGCATTAGGAAGGTTGAGAACTGCTGGTCTAGGGCCAGGGCCTTATGGACCCCCCTCCCCTGTCCATGCTGGAATGTTGGTGGGCTCAATCTTGTGCAGGCCCATGAGTTCATGGATGCCACACCCATGCCATGTCCAGGAGACAGAGCTCTATAACAGCCCTTCGTCCCATTCCTCTGCCCTTGCAATCTTTCTGCCACCAGCCTTCCACCTTCTATGATCTTACCTGAGCCTTGAACCTGAGATGTCCACTTAGGGCTGAGCACTAAACACTTCTTTAAGGATAGAAGAAAAGTTGTCTTACCTTGGTCCGTATCTGTACAAACTGAAAGAAATAACTGCTTTTTGGGGAGGTGGGGGTCTCTTGCCACAGAAGTTGAGAAAGGGGTCTCCATTCCAAAGGTCTTTGGTGAGAGTAACAAAGAGGCTATGTGAAAAGAAGAAAAATAGAGGCCATTTTTTGTTTGGCTTTGCTTTGCTTTGCTTTGGGGGGGGGGGTCCGTGTTTACACAGAGGCCAGCGGTGAGCATCAGGTGACCTAGTTATCACTCTCTACCTTGCTTCCTGAGACAAGGCCTCACTGGTCCACAAACTCACTGATCGGCTCAGAGGCCTGGCCAGCAAGCCTCAGGAACCAGGGATCTTCCTGTCTCTGCTTTCTCAGCTCTGAATGACACATGCTCTTCGCCCAGGCCAGCTCTTACATGAACAGTGGAGAACTTGGGTCCTCATGCTTATATGAGAAGTATTTTTATCAACTGAGCCACTTCCCCAACCTTAGGAGAGGTCATTTTGCTGCAACACTATAAATGTCCTTCTACGGGATGGGTTGATTCCCCCAAGACAATGGGTCCAAAAGGAGGCCCAGTCTGCAGGGGACCCTGTAGTCAGTCCCACGTGGAGAGGACATGAAACAGAGGCCACAGAGTTACCGCCAAACTTCCAGTCCTACAGGGCAGTCACAAACAGCATAGTGAGCCCCTGGGGGGCCTCATCCAATCCTCACCCTGCTACTCTGAGGATGCATGTGACCTTGGAGGTGTTTCTGACCTGCAAAAGGAGGCTAACCTGCCCTGTTTCCTGAGTTATTATGGGGATAACAAGAGACAAGTCTACCCTCTCTCCCCTGGCCCATTCCAAGTGCCTTCCTTTCCAGCTGGGAGCACCCAGGAGTCTAAGGTCTCCGATCCTAAGACAAAACCAAACCTATCTGTGACTGTGACACAAACAGGGAGCAGGAAACTCAGATGGGACATCCTCTATTGCCTGTCCCTTCTCAGCCCTTGTGGTAATGTGCATATTAATTTTTATTACCAGACTGCACATTGGCAACATGATGTGAGATATTTTTTTCTTCAAGTGATTTGGACTTAGCTGTTACTCAAGTAAATGAATGAATGAATGAATGAATGAATGAATGAATGAATGAAACCAACACCAAGCTGATGTCCGCATCCAAGATAAATTATGTTAGTTTTTGCAGTGAGTGAATTGGGGCAGGAAAAAACTTTCACCAGAATAAAATGTTCTGGGCTAGAAAGGTGACTTCAAGTAGGTTTGCTTCTTTTCAGGAGTTCTCAGTGGGCTCAGCTCACCTGCTCCCTGGAGCAGTGCTCACCTTAGGGGTCTCCAGCATGGCCCGATTGAACCCCCAAAGGTTGGGAGCAGAGGTGGTTCTAGACATCAGGGTTTTGGCAGTGTGCCCTCTGGGAACACTGAGGCTGTGAGGGAAGGCAGGAAGAAACAAAAGCCTCTGGGTGTTTAGAGGAAGATTGTTTTCACTAGGCTAAGATGCCACACTGAAGAAGAGACAAGGAACACATCCACTGGCAGTGTGCTTCCTAATCCACACAACACAGATGGGGTGTGTGTGTGTGTGTGTGTGTGTGTGTGTGTGTGTGTGTGTTTAGGAAGGTCTCACACCTGACATTACAGAATAGTGAGACATTTAGTGAGACCAAATGCCTCTAACCATCCATCAGAAAGCTTCAGCGTAGCAGCAGTGTGGCTAACACAAGGGGCTAGGAGATGGTTCCGCTGGTAAAGTGTTGGCCTTGCAAGTATAAGGACCTGAGTCCAGTCCCAAGAATCCACCTCAAAAATCCAGACATGGCGGTGTGTCTTTCTAATTCTACTGCTTGGGAGGCAGAAACAGGTAGATCCCTAAGGCCTGTTGATCAGCCAGCCTGGCATAACTCACCCAGTTCTAATACAAGAAGAGACCATGTGTCGAAATCCAAAGTGAATAGCACCTGAGGAATGACGTACAAAGTAGTCTTCTGACCTCGACACGCATGAGTACACACATGCACACGTACCCCCCCACACACACGTGTGCACCCACTCACACACACAAACATACAAACCCATTTCTCTGCCATCTTTTAAAGACTTTTTATTCTTACTTATACAAGTGTATCCATGCATGTATATATGTGCAGGTGTCTTTGGAGGCA
This sequence comes from Microtus ochrogaster, assembly GCF_000317375.1. Classification (NCBI taxonomy): domain Eukaryota; kingdom Metazoa; phylum Chordata; class Mammalia; order Rodentia; family Cricetidae; genus Microtus; species Microtus ochrogaster. Next base: position 43,107,770 of record NC_022014.1, read on the forward strand.
TCTGATGCCCTCTTCTTGCCTCCAAAGACAGATACGACGCAAAAGCAGCAAGAGCTTTCGAACAGAGACATCTCTCCCCAAGTACACGTGTGTGTGCCCATGCATGGATGCGTGTATGCACATGCACACGTGCGCATGCATACACACAAAGACACACACACTGTTGTGTCGCTTCTTGGTTGTCTTTCTTAGATAACAGAACAAGCCCTGACCCACGTCCCTTAGCGGCCAGGTGGTAATCTTCTCAAGTGTAATTACAGTTTCTGCACTTGCCTCACCAATTTCCATCTCACCCACATTGTAGAGCAAGTGATAATGGCTTCATTTTTATCAGCGCGTTATAAAGATCCCTTTCACAATAAACACACGCATGCTTTGAAAGGCAGGATGTTTTTAAGGAAAATATTAAGCAAATCATATTAGAGCTAGATCTCAGATATGAGATCATTAAGATGAAATATGAAAAGCTAAAATTGGAGAAACGCTGGATTAATTGGAAAGAAATACATGGCAGGCAACTTCTTTCCTACGTCTCTCTCAAATTAAATAATAAATCTTGCTGCCTTGTTTTTCCAATTTAAACAAATGCTCTGACTCTTCCCATTTCCCCATTCCTTTCTTCTCCCAAGGCTTTGCTAGTGGGAGAGGAATTTGTGGCTGGGAAGAAGTACATCCTTCTCCTTCCCCCTGGATTCCACGTGAGTGCTCCGAGCGGTACCTATGTTCATCAAGCTCCATCATTCATTCGTTGATAAACATTTGCGCTCCCCTCTCAGCTCCAGTCCTTAGCAAGAGGTACAGAACGGCAAAGAGCGGGAAGACGGGATCTGGCCAAGGAGACAAATGATAATACCAACAGCCGGGGAGGAGTATCATAAATACTGCACAGGGAACCACATGACTCTGGGAACAGGAAATTGAGTTGGGAAAAATATCCCACGCAAGTAAGCGCTATAGGATTATAGTTACACCTGCATGCTCCTGAAGAGCCATGGGTGGAGACCATCTCATTATCACCCCTTTCCTGTGGGGAGATTTTAGCCAAGTGGCTTCGACCTCAGCCTGCTTTCCAGTCTTTTAAATGGGGATGGCCTCAGCTCCCTCTTTCACTATGTTGAAAGAATCCAATGAGACCCAGGGATTGTTTGTGTTCACTGTAAACTTCGTGGACTCTAGACTCCCCTGGAAGAAGAGCCTCTGGGCAGTCTGTTGGGAGCTGTACTTGGTGGTGTTAATTGGTATCGAAAGACCCGTCTTGATGGTGATCGGGACCATTCCAGAGGCAGAGCATTCCAAAATGCACAAAATGGAGAAAGCAAGCTGAGCACCAGGAAGCATTTGGTGTTGTTTCTTGAGAGTGGGTGTGATGTGAGCAGATGCCTCAGGCTCCTGCTGCCTTGACTTTTCCCGCACTGATGGATTGTGACCTGGACTGTGAGCAGAATAAGCCCTTTCTCCATTAAGTTGCTTTTGTCGGGGTATTGTAGAAAGCTCAGGAACAAAAGCTAAGGGAGAGAGTGAGCATCAACCACCCCATCACAATGTCTGGTACCCAGTAAGTGCTCAGCAGATGGCCAGTGATTTTCTCAGCTCCTATCATCCAAGGTCTCTTTCCACCGTATTTGAACTTTCGTGCTACCATCCCCTTCACAGCCCCAGCTCATCCTAGCTGGAGAAGGCACTAAAGAGCCATGGGCGTTCCCCTGACACAGAGGCCCAGAGGAGTTGGGGTGGAATGCTCTGACTGCTTTGAGTGTGAGCTCATTCCTGAAATAGGATTTGTTCTTGAGGAGAGACTCGCTGGGTGGGGGTGGAGTTCGGTCCAGTGGCAAAGATGACAGCATTCAAAGGAAACAAAGGAGGCTGGAGCATTAAAGGGATGGCTTTTAGTCATCAGTAAAGAAAAAAACAGAATCTAGTGGAAAACAATGAGGTAAGAAGTATTAGAAGCAAAAAATTAAAAGGGAAAAATCAGTCCTTATTTTAAAAATAGAAGTGGTTTTTAGAGCCCATCAGAAAATGTAAAGATGGGGCTGGAGAGATGACTCGAGGGTCAAGAGCACCCATTGCTCTGGCACACAACCTGAGTTTAGCACCCACATCCGATGACTTACAGCCACCTTTAACTCCAGCTCTAGGAGATCCAACACCCTCTGCAGGCTTCTATGGGCACCTGTATTCACAAGTACACCTACCTCCACACAGACATGCATACACACATAATTCAAAATAAAATCATCTTTTTGTGAAAAAGGCTATGAAGAATCAGAACAACCCCACATGAATGAGCACATGGTGTCTTTCAAAAACCACAAATCAGAACTATTAAAAGTTACAAAAATCTCAAGCCAGACAATACTGACACATACCTTCAATCCCGGCACTCAAAAGGCAGAGGCAGACAGATCTCTGTGAGTTTGATGCCAGGCTGTTCTAAAGAGGGAGTTCCATGACAGCCAGGGCTACATAGACAAACCCTGTCTCAAAAAACCAAAATGAAAAAGAAAGAAGAAGAAAGGAAAGTCACAAAAAAAATCTCACTTTTATAATGCTTTCCTCTTTATTAAGTGAGATCATGAGCCTTGAATCTTCACAAGGGCCCAATGAGTAGCTGTTATTGCCCATTTTCAAGAAAAGAAGACAGTGTCCTACACCCAGTCGCTTGTTTCTGCCTTCATTTGGAAATCCACACATACATGTGTTCCCCTGCTGACTGTAATTTAATCATGGAGAAGCAAATGTAGCTTTCAGGAGCTGCCTCCCTCCTGCAGTGCTCCTTGAAGGTTCAATGGCCAATAGCCTCCCTACTGGCAGTGGAAGGCGTCAAGACTGCAGTGCAGCTATAGAGAGTGCCTTGTGGAACCCTCTCCCAGGCACTCCTGGGAAGTCTGAGCTAATAGGCCAAACAGTGTTGTAATTAATATAGTTTCTGTGTGATTATTTGGGTCTGGGCGGCTGGAAAATAAATGTGCAGTCTCCTATTATTATTATCATTTCTGTGAAATTTCCTGCTTCACAGAAAAGTCTGCTAGATACAATGGGCTTATAGGCTGAAGATGGATGCCCCAATGGTACAAAAGAACTCTGGATGACTGCCCAGGCAGCAAGATGTCTCTGTCAGTTCTAGAACACTGAAAGTTACTTACAATGCACTTCTTGTTTACTTAGGTAACATTATATCCTTCTGGGGCCTTTGACGAGTTGAAGACAGATAGTTATAGTTTTCCTTAGTTACGATAAAGAATAAATTAGATATCAAATGTTAGACTCACAAAGATAGGACAGATGATAGAATATTTTCCTTAATTTGACAAATGTAAATGGACTAAATATTGTAACTCTAATTCTTGCTTGATAAATGTTTTGTATATGTAATTTTATTATGTTAAAGTTAAATCCTTCATTTTTAATTAGACAGAAAAGGGGAGATGATGTGAGATGTCCTTCTGTATATGTGATGTTTTTATTGGCTAATGAATAAAGTTGCTTTGGCCTATGGCAGAGAAGAATATAGCTAGGATGGAAGGGATAGTGAGAGAGAGAGTAGGTGGAGTCAGGGAGACGCTATGTAGCTTACCAGTAGGCCACAGCCTTGTGGCGATACACAGATTAATAGAAATGGGTTAATTCAAGATGTAAGAGTTACTTACTAGCCGGGCGGTGGTGGCGCACACCTTTAATCTCAGCATTCGGGAGGTAGAGGCAGGCAGATCTCTGTGAGTTCGAGGCCAGCCTGGTCTACAAAGGGAATTTCAGGACAGGCTCCAAAGCTACAGAGAAACCCTGTCTCGAAAAACCAAAAAAAAAAAAAAAAAAAAGAGTTACTTACTAAGAAGCCTGAGCTAATAGGCTAAACAGTTGTAATTAATATAGTTTCTGTGTGATCATTCAGGTCTGGGAGACTAGGAAATGAATGAGCAGCCTCTGTTTTCAAAGATGCTCAAGGGTTGCTGTACAAATGAGCAAATTGTCATTGGATAAGCAGTGAATACACTCTTGAAAGTCAGACATCAGCGTTTTCAAACCCCAACCCTCTCTACCCCTTCATAGCCTAAACTCAAGCTAAGTTGCTTCAGCTCCCCCAGCTTTAGCTTTAGCACATATGGTGTCTACAAGTAGGCTAAAACACCTCTCTTGGGAAATGTTGAAAAGATTTGATAACAAACCTTTGGTGAACTCCTAATACACACCAGGAGCAAGAAAAGTATTCAGCAAGTATTGCTGATAGCTACAGATGGAGAATCTCACCTGTGCCAGGTACTAAAATAAACATAAGGAGCCCTTGACTCTTTAAAATGTAGGACTTTGGAGCCAGTAAGAGGACTTGGTGAACAAAAGCATCTGATGTCGAACTTAATGAAGCCACATGGTGGAAAGAGATAACTAGACCCCACAAATTATCGTCCTACCTAAACACATATGATAAGGCATATGTGCTTATGCACACAAAAAAATAAATAAAATACAAATAAATTAGGGGCTGGGTAGGTATCTCAGAGGTTGAGAGTATAATGCTCTTGCAAAGGACCTAAATTCTGCTTCCAGTACCTATGTTTCATGGCTCACAAGCACCAGTAATTCCAGCTCCTTAGGGATCTGATGTTTTTTTATGGCTTATGTGGGTATTGCATTCACATACACATACCCATATACAGACACACAAACACACACACACACAACTTAAAATAAATGCTTTTAAAAAGTGAAATAAAATATTGAGCCTACTTGCCATTCCAATTGATACTCTAATGCTGTATGCATTCTGCTAAACACCTGCTTAACTATCTCCTGGGATCGTCACAGCAACCCTAGAAGTTATGCCATTTAACTGATAACAAAGCAAAGACAAAAAGCGGATTATGACTTTCCCAAGATCACTTGTCTAACGAGGCACAAAACAGACCCTTAAACACTACAGTCTGACCCCAAAGCCCTCTGAATCTCCATGCCAGGCCCTCCTGGCCTCTACCAACTTGATGTTGATCTTATTCCATAGAAGATAGCATTTAAGGCTACCAGGAACATCTGTAAGACACAATTAGCTTATAAGTTGAGGCGACTGAAGAGTGGCATAGGCACCAGTGGAGGAGGTGGGGAAAGATGGAATACCACAGGGTGCAGAGATCTAACTGGTTTTCAGATGAATTCTTTCATCTGTGGTGGCTGCGGCACCTGGCATACAGCAGGATAGCTGAGGGAATGTCTGTTCTGATTGGTTCTAACTGTCAACTTGACACAGCCTGGAGTCACCCATAAAAAGGGTCACATTGAAGAACTGCTTACATCAGGCTGACCTGTGGGCGTGTCTGTAGGAATCTGTCTTGATTGTTAATTGATGTAGGTGGCCTCAATCTTACCTTGTGCAATCAACCATTTCACAGTCTGGCCCCTGAACTGTGTAAGAATGAAGAAAACTGGCCGGGTATAAAACCAAGTAAGCGAGCCAGAGTCGGTGTTTCTTCTCCATCTGCAGACTGTGAGCAATGACGCTTCAAGTTCCTGCCTTGACTCCCCTGAAGTGATGAACAGCAATTCAGAATTGGAAACCACATCAAATCTTTCTGCCCTCACTTGCTTTTTGTCAGGCTATTTTATCCCAGTGATGGACATCAAACTAGAACGATGGCCAAGAAGGAAAGGAAGGTACCAGAGTGGAAACTGAGCAGCCACAGAAGCTTAGGTTCTCAGGGATTTGGAAAGATGAGGCAGAACAAATAGAGATACAGGTGTTATAGACATAGAGAGAGAGAGAGATGGGGGGGGTGGAAAAGGACCAAGGTTGGACTTCACATGACCAAGACGGACAGGTTCTGGATTGTTGTGTGCCTCACTGCTGGGTATTACGAGAATTTCCCAGGCTGTGAGCAGAATCCAGAAGTGCACACTCCCAGCCTTGTATCACGAGAGGCTTCAAAAGGACCACTGAAAGTACTCTGGAAGTAGTTACAGAAGATGTGTGATGAGGATGGCTCTCTAAATACTTGTTTTTATCAATTTTGATTATGTCCACGGGAGGAACAGGTTGCACAAGTGAGTGCAGTTGTGGGAGAGGGCACTTGGGGATACATATGATCAAGAGGCACAAAACACATCACTTCAAATGCTAAATGAAAATGGTAACAATGTCTTCTTGACGACTTGATGCAGAATAAAAAGTGTACAGAAGAGAGTTTCAGAGTAAATTCCACTGCTCTCTCATTAAATCCTAAAAGTGTAGGGCAGAGAATGGTTCAGGGCACAACTCTGCTCTCAAGCCCAGAGTGTGCTGGAAGCAGAACTCTCTCTTCTTGATGTTTTCTAAATGACCAAAGGACAAGAATGGATTTCTGTCCCCCGGGCACATGTTTTGTTGACTCACTAATAACCCAGCTGCTGGAAATTCAGGTCAGGGATTTGAGGGAAAACTGAAGAAACTGTATCCAGTCCTTTGGGAGACCAGTGTTTGACTCTAAGCTTTTAAAACACTGTCTAAAATCTGGAGAAAACTGTCTTTAATAAGAACCAGCAGCCAGGACCCCAGAAGAGACTAGAGAGAAGATACTGTAACTTTCATCTAATATTGTTGGCTTTGGGAAGTGGCCAGAGGCTTCGATGACTTCAATCCCCTGTCTCACAGTTATCTGTTAACTGTGCTATAGGCCTTGGGGTCTCAAGAGGACCTGCCCTGATCTCCAGCCTGAAGCTCATGATGCTATCAGGAATGGCTAACCAAGGCAATCCCAAAGAAAGTCAGGACACAAACTGTCTTAGTTAGGGTTACTATTGCTGTGATGAAAGGCCATGAACAAAGCAACCTGAAGAGGAAAGGGTTTGTTCAGCTGACACTTCCACATCACAGGTAGATCATTATCAAAGGAAGTCAGAAGATAAACTCGAGTCAAGCAGGGATCTAAGGAAGGAGCTGATGCAGAAGCCATGGAGGGGTGCTGCTTCCTGACTTGCTCCTCATGGCTTGATCAACCTGCTTTCTTATAGAACTCAGGACCACCAGCCCAGGGATGGCATGACCCACAATGGGCTGGGCTCTTCTCCCGTCAATCACTAACTTGGAAAAGGTTCTACAGGCCTGCCAACAACCGTATCTTAAGGAGACGTTTTCTCAACTGAGATGCTCTTCTCTCTGAGGACTCTAGTTTGTGTCGAGTTGACATAAAACTATCCAGCACACAGGCCCAGGACTGCCTAGTAAGAGAAGGTGGAGTAGAGGCATTGATAATGCTCACACACTTCTCCGTGTGTTCTGCTTTAAGCTTCATCGCTTAATGAGGTAGGTGTCACTGTCACCACCATCTCACACATGGGACAACAAAAGTACGGGGGTGGCAAGTAACTTTGTCAAGGTCACCCATTAGCAAGTAGAAAAGCCAAAATTTGACCTCAAAAGCCCCCACATACAAACTTTGCCCCCATTGCCTGATGCATAGCACATGAGTGGGACTTACTTTCCAAGTATAAGCTTTGATTCCAAGATCAGCAAAAGCCAGCTACACTGAAGGCCTTCTCCATGCTGCTTGTGAGTAGGAAGGGATCCTGCAAGCATGGTCTACCCTAGGAGGCTTGAATCAGCTCTGACATCTCACAACTCCCAAACTGGGATTTGACAACTCAGTGTCTGCTTTCTTGTCATCAGTGACACATGCCTCAGTTTCTCTAGAAGACACCGCCTTCACCTTTTAGCAGCTCTGGCCATGTGGGACCTCCTACTGAAGGATGTCTCCCTATTACCATCATTTCTGCTCAATTGACATCCAAACATCAGACCCCCTGCACTGAGATGCCAGAGACAGAAAAGCACAGCAGACAACTGTGGGAGGAGAGATGGGGGAAGCTTCCTCAAGGTTATTCAGAACACCCTAAGCCTCTTACCAGGCTACATACTCCTGTGTTAAGCAAAAGGATAGACCCACAGTCAATCAACCATCAACCGCCCTTTATGGAGCACGTATGAATCGGCACTCTTTACAATGTAATAGAAAGAAAGATCCAACTGCAATTGGCTTGAGCACAAGATAAATTAGTTGGTCCATTTAACTGAAAAGGCCGGGGGAGATGATGACTTGAGCCCGGCTAGAAATAGGCACTCGCAGCGCACTGTGAGGAATCTGGCTCTCTCAAGCTCTGTGTTTTCATTTCTTCAGCATTAGCTTTTTTTTAATTCTGTTTTAGTTGTGGAGCAGGGCGTGTTTGGTTCTCCTCTGCATATATCATAGTCTAAGAGTTAAGGGTTAAGGAACTGAGCTGGGCAGTGGTGGCACTCACCTTTAATCCCAGCACTCAAGAGGCAGAGGCAGGTAGATCTCTGTGAGTTCGAGGCCAGCCTGATCTAGAGCGCTAGTTCCAGGACAGGCTCCAAAGCTACAGAGAAACCCTGTCTCAAAAAAAAAAGAGTTAAGGAACTGAGTGGGGTGCCACTTGCCTACAATCTCAGCACCCAGGAGCCAAGACTGGAAAATAACGAGCTGGAAGCCTGTCTATTATCAAAAAAAGAAATAGTCAAGAAAAACATTTTAAAGTGAATTTCTTTCCAGTGAAAGAGTCACAATTAAAATAGTGAGTGGACCAGAATCATGTGTTTATCCTGACCAAGCACCTCCTAGAAACTGAAATGTATTGGTTGACAGTCCTGTGTCCCCCTACCCTGGAATCTCTGGCTAACTTTCTATGTTCATATTATAAACTTGGTTTGGTTTTGGTTTAGAAACGCCTAGGGTATTAGTGAGGTACACCTTGTGTGTGCCTGTGAGAACATTTCCAGAAAGGCTTAAATTGGGAGACAGACCCCCCCACCCACGCAGGAGGGTGTCCCACGGGCTAGAGTCCAAAACAAAACTGAAAAGAGGAAGAGGGAAATAGATGAGTACCACAACCCCCACGTCCTTGGCCTCCCGATGCATCCGCATGTGAGGGCAGCAGCTCACGAGCTTGTCATCACAGCTGTGCCATCCACCCATAGACAAGCAGCTTCTTCCACAGTGGAGCACATCCTCAAACTCTGATCCCAATCCTCCTTCCTGCAAGTGGCTCCTTGTCGGGTATTCAATCACAGATTTGAGCACTGTGACCATCAGACCCCCAGACCACAGTGACGGTGGGTAAGAGAGAAGCATTGCTCAGGGAGGATCCCAGGGGGAGTCCCAGAAGAGTGACACATAATCTGGGTAAGCAAAAAGAGCAGCTATGTCCCCTCGAATCTCTTCCAACAAAACTGTAATTTGGGACATGGTAAAAACCATGAGAATGCCACATTGTTAACAAGGAAAGCGTTCATCTGAGCAGGTCGTACTGTGAAGCCCTGGCTAGGCTTAAACTTACAGCCTTCCTAACTCAGCCTCCCAAGTGCTGACATTACAGTCACACACCAACATATCTTACGTGAAGCCATCCCCGCACGGAGAAAAGAGGCCCCATGAAAATGTCAAAGAGAAAACCTAATTGATTATAACCAATAGTTCACAATGTGTAATACCAACAACGAATCTAAAACCTGACATTAGAGGTTAAAGGTGGAGTTGAGCCTTCAGACCCTTCATTTTCCTGCTATAACTGAAGGAACGTTGTCTCTCTGCCCCTTCAAAGCTATTGCTCTGTAAACAGGAGACAATAGGGCTCTGTGCGATATGGTCATTATAATCAAAGCCTGAAACACGGCTCACAGCATAGAAAGCAAATCTTGAAAAGTTCCATTCATCCATTTAATGTTTGGTGTATTTATGATCTATTATAGTCATGAGGTGGTGATGTTATGTCAACTTCATAACCTAGATCCCACTGAGAAAGGAGCCTCAACGTAGGAGTATCTACATTAAGGTCAGCCTCCAAGAATGTCTATGCAAAACTCTTAAATTAATTACTGCAGGAAGATCCCTCTTAACTGTGGGCAGGACCACTCCCTGAGCAGAGGATCCTGGGCTGTGTAAAATGGAGGGGGCAAACTGAAGACTAGTGTGCATGCATCCATTTATTGCGATCTGCTCTTGACCGTGGACTCACCATGACTGAATCTCTCAAGCTCCTGTTGATGTGATTTCCCCTCTGTGATTGACTGTGAACCAGATGAACCTTCCTCCCTTAAGTTGCTTTTGTTGAAGCATTTTAATCACAGCAGAGGGAAATAAACAAACAATAAATTTGGAGAGATAGAATGCCTCTTATTCTGCTGTCTATATTCTAAAATACAAAAGGAATTCATAAGCCCACAAAAAAAAGTTAAATAAGGGTTATGGTTGTGGGGGAAAACAAGACAACAAATGGTGGCAGTTGGAAAGGGACCCTTCGTGAAGTGGTCAGAGAAGAGACTGTACTTTATCTGAGACCTGCATGCTGGGAAGAACCAACCAGGTAAATATCTGGACTCCAACAAGAGTAACTAAATATCTGTAGCTTGGGCAAGAGTGGCAGAGGTACAGTCAGAAAAGGGTGCAATGCCAATCATGTGGGTCTTTATGATCAGCTGTATTTCATTCTGTGTGCACAAGGGATGCCCTGAAAATATTTAAACTGAATGGCTAAATGTTACTCTTTTGACTAGGAGATAGCTCAGTGGGTAAAATCTCTTGCTTCAGAAGCATGAGGCCCTGTGTTTGAATGCCTAGAACCCATATAAAGTACAATAGCTCCTATCTGTAATTCTAGTGCTCCTATGATTAGATGGGGTGTGGTAGGGATAGGAAAAGGAGAATTCTACAAACTTGTAAGATAGTTATCCTGGCATAAGCAATAGAAAATCAGCAGAGACCTGCTTCAAACAAGGTTAAAGGTGAAGAGTAACACTTAAGATGGTCCCTTGACCTCCACACATGCACAGTGGTATGAACACACCCTCATTCACACACATGAATGCACACACAAAAAAGGAGGAGGAAGAAGAGGGGGAAACTACTCTCAGCACTGTTTGAAGAACAGACTATGGACTGAGTCTGAAAACAGAAGTAAGGACTGAAGAGATGGGTCAGTGGCTAAGAGCTCTTGTCGCTCTTGCCAAGAACTGAGTTCAGTTCCCAGCACCCATGCTGGGAGGCTCACAACAGCCTGTAGCTCCAGCTCCATCAGATCTAACACCTCTCCTGGCCCTCCTCAACATTCATACATACATGGCACACAGAGACACATAAACAGAAATAAAAGTAAATCTAGGTGGGAGAGGAGAGAGGTAAGGAAAGAGAGGAAATGAAAGGGAAGGAAAGGAATGGAGGAATGAAGGAAGGAAGGAAGGAAGGGAGGGACGGAGGGAGGGACGGAGGGAGGGACGGAGGGAGGGACGGAGGGAGGGACCAAGTGATAATACTAGAGCTGAAAGCAAAAACAAAAGCTGAAATTAACATGACGATAAGTGTGAATCAGGTTAATCACAGCAGAACATTTACTGAAAAAAAAAAAAAGGAGCAATGACTCTACCGAGACAGAAAGGCGAAGGAGAAAGTAGAAGAAGCACAGCGAGCAGAGGGTAACAAGGTCTAACACACATATAACTCCCAGATGGAGGGGTCAGAGAGAAGAAAGGGAGGTGAAGAAGAGTCCTTGAGGAAATGCACCAGACCCATGTCCACAAAGCTGGGTGAGTCTCAGGTGGGTATATATAAAGCACACCCAAACTGGCTCCCTCACATAAAAATTGATTATAGGTCAAAAACAACCAGGAAAACTAAAGATTAATGACTTCTAAAGATCAGACAGAAGTCACTGGAAAGCTTTTCTAGATAAGGAGTGATCCAGGAAAGAATGGAGCTACATCTTCAAACAGCATACACATGAGCTTAGCCTCAAAAGCCAAGAAGTGATAAAGCCGGATACCTGAAGAAGAAAAAAAAAAACTCTGAAGGGGGCTGGATGGTAGCTGGGTTGGTGGAGTGCTTGTTCTCAGGCAGGAGGCCCTGGTTCCATCAGAACACCACATGCACCTGTAAGGCCAGCCACTTAGGAGTTGGAAGCAGGAGGATCAGAAGCATGAGGTCATAGTTGGTTATGTACTATTCTCAAGAGGGAAAAAAGACAAAGAAATAAGCTTTTACAAATCCATATAGGTGATGCTGTGATTACCCCCAAAACAAGATAGATAGACAGATAGATGATAGATAGACAGACAGACAGAAAGACAGACAGATATGATATGATATGATATGATATGATATGATATGATATGATATGATATGATATGATATGATATGATATGATATGATATGATATGATATGATATGATAGCTCTGAAGAACAAAAAATAAAGTACCATATAAACTAACAAACATTCTAACTACATAACCAGTAGGAGAGGGGACATTGGAACGGAATATGAGCAAACTACATCCCTTAACTAATAACATTTCCTAATAACATTACCAAGAAGAGGCTATGAAGCTGGTAAAGTTGGTAAAGTGACAGCTTCTAAAGCATGAGGACTTGAGTTCAGATCCTCAGAATCCACATAAAAGCCGGGTGTTGTGGCTCAGGTCTATAACCCCAGTGCTGAAAGTGTTGTGTCCCTGGATTTCATTGACTGGCCAGCCTAGTCAATCAGTCAGCTGCAGTGGATTCAACAAGAAACTTTGTCTCAAATTTTTTTAATTATAATTTACCATAACTTTGAGGACACAAAGCCTAGGGGAAATTCAATGTCTTAAATATTTAACATTTAAATAGAAAAATTTAAAAAAAGCTTGATGTCAAATATGCAACTGTTCATCCAAGAAACTAGAAGAGAGAATTAAATAGAAGCCCCACAAAATGAACAAGATGAGAGCCCCCCAAAATGTAACAGATAAAATGTATAATACAGGAAAATTTAAGGTTTACTGCTTGAAGTGACTAATAAAATGGCTGATCTCCATTTGGGCAAGAAACTGCTCTTGCCTGAACTGCTTAGTGTTATGCTGTATGAACTGGACATGCAGGCCCCACAGAGAAATGACTGTTGAACTTGCTTAAAGGTGAGATGGTCATTCAGGGTTCTTGCTTCATAAAAGAGTCTGCTAGACATTCTGCAGGACACAGAAGAAAGTGACAGACAAACTGCCAATATAGGCAAAACTGTCTTTGAAATTTCCTGCTTCACGAAAAAGTCTGCTGGATACTGTGGGCCTGTGAACTGAAGATGGACACCCCAACAGTACAGAAGAACTTTGGGTGACTGTCCAGGTACCGAGACATCTCTGTCAATTCTAAAGTTTGGAAGTTTCTTACAATGCACTTCCTGTTAACTTAGGTAATATTATATCCTTCTGGAGCCTTTTATGGAGTTGAAGAATAGATAGTTATAATTATTCTTTTCCTTAGTTATGATAAAAGATAAAGTAGATATAAATATTGTAACTGTAATTTTTGCTTGATACCTGTTTTGTTATATGTAATTTTACTATGTTAAAGTTAA
>NC_022014.1:43127929-43129476 GCF_000317375.1 Microtus ochrogaster
TCTGTAAGTTTTTTTCCCCTTTAAATAAATACTACCCTGTTAATTATAATTCCAAACTGCTGTGGCATCGTTTGTGACTTACGTCTACAACCTTCCTTTTTAATTAGACAAAAAAGGGGAGGTGATGTGGAATTTCCCTCTGAATGCTATGAATACCATTAGTTAATAAAGAAACTGTCTTAGGCCTGTGCAGGGCAGTATATAGGTAGGCGGGGAAAACTAAACCAAATGCTGGGAGAAAGAAGACAAAGTCAGAGAGAAGCCATGTAGCCCCGCCTAGACAGATGTTGGAACTTTACCTAGTAAACCACAGCCTCATAGCAATACACAGATGAATAGAAATGGGTTAATTTAAGGTGTAAGAGTTAGCCAATAAGAAGCTAGAGCTAATGGGCCAATCAGTGATTTGATTGAAGAAGAAAATAAAAAATAAAATAAAATGGCTGGTCTTGGAGAACTGTCTAGAAAAAGAGGGTACACATGCATCAAGATGACAAATAAGAAAGATGTCACCAAAGTATACACGCTAACAAAATCAGGGAGTTATCAAATCTTATGCAAATAACTTAGACACTTAAATGAAACTGATGGTTGCCTAGAGATGCATTGCTTATCAAGGCCATTACTAGAAAAGACGAAATTGGAGTGACCACTTAACTGCTTTTTAAAAATTAGTAAAAGTGAAAGCTCGAAAGCAAAAGCTTTCCACAGCGAAACCTGTGCCTCCAAAGAATTTCACCAGTGGACACTTGCAAACATTTGAAACAAGAATGGCACCAGACTTTCTCTTTAGTGTCAATATGAGTATCTATCTGCCACATGCATGAGAAGGTTGAGAGGACAAGAAAGGGCATCAGGTCACCTAGAGCTGGAATGACAGTTGATCATGGGCTGCCAGACATGGGTGCTGGGTGCTGAACTTAGATCCTTTGGAAGAGCAGCAAGCCCCTAACCACTAAGACATCTCTCCAGCCCCATAACACTAGAACTACATAGAGGATAATAAAGAACAGAAAGAAAGGCTAGGGGCGTAGCTCAGTGGTAGAACACTTACCTACTGCACCAAGTTCTAAACCCTAGCACAATAAATAAATAAATAAATAAATAAATAAATAAATAAATAAATAAATAAATAAATGTGCTTTAGGGTGAAAAGGTTGTCCAGTGGTATTCTCCTCCAGCATCTGCATTCACAAGCACACATGTACAACTTCCACACAGAGAAAGAAGGAGAAAAACAGCCACGAAACAGCAATTTTGTATAAAAATTTGAGAAAAGTATTTCAAAGAAGGAAAGTTCCAGACCAATCCCATGTGAATGAAACAAGCAATAGAAACAGGGCTGGTGTGTGTGAGCAGGGGACAGCAGGGCTGGCGTGTGTGAGCAGGGAACAGCAGGGCTGGTGTGTGTGAGCAGGGGACAGCAGGGCTGGTATGTATGAGCAGGAGACGGCAGGGCTGGCGTGTGTGAGCAGGGGACAGCAGGGCTAGCATGTGTGAGCAGGGCTGGCATGTGTGAGCAGGGGACAGCAGGGCTGGCGTGTGTG
>NC_022014.1:43129701-43146546 GCF_000317375.1 Microtus ochrogaster
GAGCAGGGGACGGCAGGGCTGGTGTGTGTGAGCAGGGGACATCAGGGCTGGTGTGTGTGAGCAGGGGACGGCAGGGCTGGTGTGTGTGAGCAGGGAACAGTCAGGGGTTAGATTCGAGACAGACTGGAGGGGGATGGCTGTGTTCTATAGAGTGATATGGCAATTCTTGTCTTATAAATAATTCTTAAAAAGGAACACATATATTATGTACTTCAATCTAATTAAATTGTGTGCAGTATATGTACATGTTCATATTGGGTATGTACACATGTGTGTGCAAGCATGCAAAGACCAGAGGTCAGCATCAGATGATATCTGTCTCTTCGTCTTATTTTTTGAGACAGGGTCTCTCACTGAACCTGATGGAGCTCACTAATTGGCTAGACTGGGTGGCCAATGAACTCTGGGGATCCATTTTGTCTCTTCTACTCTTACCTCCTAGCACTAGGATTTAAACCTGAACCACAGTACTCAACTTCATGTGGATGCTGGGGATTTGAACTCAGGTCCTCATGCTTGTGCAGCAGGAATTTACCAACTGTGCCATCTCCTCAGCCCCTTACTAATAATTGGAATACAAAATAAAGGAAGTATTTTGTGGATATTCATTTCATTGCCCTCTCTTCTCCCCTCTTCCACCTCTCGCTAATTACCTTACTCTCATTAAATGTTCCTCCTGTGTATTCAATTTTAAGAGGTGATTTGTTGACAGTTTGCTTGTCTGTGCTGACGATGTAGCCAAAGCTGGCCTGTAACTTGCTGTGAGGCTGCCATAGTTAATCTTCATTGTCCATTAGATTGGGTTAAGAAATGCATTCAGTCAGGTGGTGGTGGTGCACACCTTTAATCCCAGAATTTGAGAGGTAGAGGCAGGTGGATCCCTGTGAGTTTTAAGCCAGCCTAGTCTATGGAGTGAGTTCCAGGACATTCAAAGCTACACAGAGAAACCCTGTCTCAAGAAAAGGGGGAAATGCATTCAAAGTCATGCATAGTGGCTCACACCTGCATTCCTAGCATGTAGCAGACACAGGCAAGCAATCTCTGTGAATCAAAGGCCAACCTGGTCTACATAGCAAGTGCCAGACCATGCCTACATAACGAGACCCTGTCTCAAAAAAAAAAAACAAAAACCACTCACACCACCAAGAAACGCCTATGACATTAATGAGATGTACTTTGAGTGTGCCAGGGGGAGGGGGCATTTCTGGAGAGGATTAGTTGAGGAAAAAAGACCTACCCTGGATATAAGTAGTACCATCCATGGACATTTTAGGAAATAAAAGGCAGAGAATAGAGCATCAGCTAAGTATCAGCACCCTCCCTTTCTCTGCTTCCTGACCCCCTGAGATGTGAACAAGCAGCCTCACAGTCCCGCTGCCATGGAGCAGCCTGTAGCTACACCTTCTCCACCATGATGCCACATCCCTTCTTAAACTGTGGGTCAGAATGAGTCCTTCCTCCCTTAAGCTGCTTTTTTTCAGGTACGTAGAATGACAAGTGAAGTAACTAATAAAGTAGCCCAGGCTAGCCTTGAACTAGCAGTCCTCCTGTGTTGGCATCCACAGTGCTGGGATTGTGGTCAAGAATTATCATGCCTGGCCTTCAAGTCATTTTAAAATATGACCTGCAAGTGTCTCTTTCTGAACCCTCTCCTTTCAAGTGAATGAACACTATTCTGCTACCATTTTACACAGCTCCTGGCACACACACACACACACACACACACACACACACACGAAAGAAAAACCTCAGTAAACACTGGCTAAAGGGGGAAACAACCTCAATATAGTATCACACTCAAATGAAGTCAAATACATTCATTTTTTTTAAAAAACAAATAATTGAACTCAAGTGAAAGAACAGACTCAGAGAAAAAAAAAAAGTTGTATCCTCTGCCAAGACTCCGTAATACGCAAAGTCCTTGTGGAAACTCTAAGAGATAAGAGGCTGAGCAAGAAGAACCGAGTGAATAAAGATGAAATAAGAGTTAAAGCCAGGCAGAGAAGAAAGGAGCGAGGCGGCTGAGGGAGCATGGAAATGAGGTCTCGGAAGATAATGCGTGGTCTCATGTGGGTGTCAAGCTGCTGGGGCAGGAAGCCCGGGTCTGATCTGCGTTGATAGCAGGCATTCATTTCCTCCTTGCAGAGCCTCGTTCTCTTCCCTCACTCTAGGCTTTGGAATGCAGCGTTCAGACACATCCCTGTACAGTTCTGAGAGCTAGACAAGTCAGTCATTCTGCTTCGCTGAGCCCTGAGTACCTAATCAGTGCTCTGGTAGTACCAGAGGTACTGAAAGCAGCTGCGCCTCAGAACAGAGACCTGGTGCCACCGAGAGTTTCCAAGGAGTCCTGGGGTCCTCTCTTTTTTAAGGCAGAGTTTCACTTTGTAGCCCTGGCTGGTATGGAACTCATGTGTAAACCAGGCTGGCCTTGAACTCACAGAGATCATCCTACCTCTACCTTCCGAGTATTGGAATTAAGTCATCCATCACCATGCCTGGTTTTTTTTATGTGTATATAAATGTACAGATATGTGCGTCTGCTTGCCTGTATGTGCCCCAGTTCATGCAGGTGCCCTCAGAAGCCAAAAGGGGGCAGCAGATCCCCTGGAGCTGGCATTACAGGTGGTTTATGTGCCACACTGAACATGGGTACTAGGAACCAAACTCAGGTCCTCTATAAGAGCAGCAAACACTGTCAGCCTCCGGATCACCTGCCTAGGCTCTATTTTGTTTCATTTTTAATTAACAGAATGTCAACGGTGCCTCTCAGGGCAGTGTGGGCACAGCCAGTCACTACACACCCACTGTTAATACCAGGTGGCACATGATGGCAAATCTCACCTGATTAACACTCATTTCCCCTCTCTTTAAAGCCTCTGCCTGAAACTTTTTATTTTTCTTTCAATTATTTATTCACTCATTCCTGCAGGAATTATTTACTGAGCACCTCCTATGGGGTGGTGTGTGTGTGTGTGTGTGTGTGTGTGTGTGTGTGTGTGTGTGTGTGTGTGTGTGTGTATACAGGCTACAATAAAATGAGCATTATGCTTAATAATGTAGCCCAACTATAGGCAAATGTAAGAGTTCTGCGCATGCCTAAGGTAAGCCAGGCCAAACTAAGCTGTTTGCTACGGTAAGAGTATTAAGTCCATTTTCTAAATACATAGTATTTATCTGTATATCATTAATAATCCAGGTAGAATCCCTTCCCTTCTAGATTGCTTTGATCCTTTTTCTGTATGTCCTTCCTCTTAGTTGAAACAAGAGCACTGGGAAGATTTTTTTTTTAGCTACAGTTAAGTTCCTCATGTTCTGCCAACTGCTACTGGTCTAAGGGGAAGTTGATTAATCTCTCTGGATTAATTTTTCCTTTCTGTACATAAACACTTGAACAAAAGGCCAGTCACTAAGAAGAATATTTTCAGTTGTTCCTGATGAGTATCTCCTGCTTTGGTTCACATAGGCACACACACAAATCCATCACATAGAATTCACGCAGAAAAACATGCACACGCAAGGATGCTCATGCATGCGTACATGAGCGTGCACACACACGCGCGCACGCACGCACACACACTCCAGTGACTTCCTACCTCAATTAAGTAAAACTCAAAGTCCTTATCCAGGAGGTAATACTAATCCCCGGGGACTAGAAGTAGTCTAGCCCCAAAGTCTCTCTGCCCCTCTCCCCTTAGGCCCACTGGATCAGGGATTTGCACACTCTAATATAGCCCTCCTTCCTTCGTCTCCCTGCAGCTTTTGCCCTCACCTGGAAAACTCTCTTCTGTCTCAGTCCTCATTTCTTCAACAGATGTTCATACGTCTTCTTTCAGAACATTCCCTGATCTGGTTGCCTCATATAAAAACATATCTCCGGGCTGGAGAGATGGCTCAGAGGTTAAGAGCATTGCCTGCTCTTCCAAAGGTCCTGAGTTCAGTTCCCAGCAACCACATGGTGGCTCACAAACCATCTGTAATGGGCTCTAGTGCTCTCTTCTGGCCTGCAGACATACACACAGACAGAATGTTGAATACATAATAAATAAGTAAATAAATAAATATTTAATAAAACCTATCTCCATGTTACTATAAACTCCTTAACTTTCTTCTTCTTTAAAATTGTATTACATGTTTTATTATTTTATTTGTGTGAGAGGAGGTGCAAGTGTGGGGGCACACACATGGTATAGCTCATGCATAGTGGTCAGTGAACAAGTTTTGAGATTATATATATATATATATAATTTTCATTAACCATTCATCGGTTGATGGGCATCTAGGATGATTCCAATTCTTGGCTAGTGAACAACAAACACAAGGTACCCTCTGTGGTAGGGTACCAAATTCTCTGGGTATGTGTCCAAGAGTAAAATAGTTGAGTCACATGATAGTTCTATTTTTAATTTTTAAAAAAGTCTCAAGAGTGATTTCCACAAAAGCTGTATGAACTCACACACCCCAACAAGAATGAATAAGGGTTCTTTTCTCTCCACATCCTCTCCAATATTTGTTGGCAGGGTTGTTGATGACAGTTATTTTGACTGGGATGAGGTAGTATCTAAAAGTAGTTTCTTGTTTGTTTTGCTTTGTTTTCTAGTTTTCGAGACAGGATTTCTCTGTATAGCTTTGGAGCCTGTCCTGGAACTCACTCTGTAGACCACACTGGCCTCGAAATCACAGGGATCTGCCTGCCTCTGCCTCCTGTCTAAAAGTAGTTTTAATTTGTATACCACTAACAGCTTTTAAAATAGTTATTGGCCATTTGTGTTCCTCCTTTTTGAAAACAGCCTGGTCAGATATTCATCCATCTGTCGATTTGTAGTTTTATTTCCTTGGGATTTATTTTCTGTGATTCTTTGTGAACAGCTCTGGATAGCAACCTCTTGTCTGAGGGGTGCATGGTAAAGATTTTCCACCCTTCTGTGGATTGTCTGTGAACTCTGTCGATCATTTCCTTGACTGTTCAGAAATTTTTATGTTCCCATTGTCCCATCCATTTATGCTTAGGATGAAATTGAGAATAAAAAAATATACAAAATCAACCAAAGAGTTGTTTCTTTGAAAAAATAAACTGGACAGACCCTTGGCTCTCTGGCTTTCTTACTAGTCTCTGAAGCAGCTGCCTATCCCAGGAGTTCAGACCACTGTTTATCCTATGCTTGAGGCATACTCATCTGTGTGACTGAATGAATGTTATCAGCCTCACACAAACAGAAACCCGTCAAAAACACAAGTACTCCTCTTTTGTGCCATAATCACTCTCTTCTCTTACCACAAGCTGGGAAATATTCACACTCACCAACAGCAACAACATACACACACATGCACACACACACACACACACACACACTTCCATCATGGGAGGAGTGAAAGAAAGTGTTAGATATTGCATGCATATCTGACTGTGCATGTGTTTCCTAGCCTGCTGTGGCTGGGATACAGTTGCTGACTTGTTACTTGTTTTAATGTCTCTGGCGCACCACAATGACTCTTGTTGAGACATGTATGTGGCATATACATACATATAGAAATATATCAACATATGTGCCTATCTGGACAGAAACCGATTGCAAACAGAAATATACAAACACAAATAAACACTTCAGGTTAACTTCAGATTAATGCAGAACACAAATCAAAATGATTCACATGGGAGTACACACACTTATTAGGCCAGGCATGGTGGTGCGAGATTTTGGTCCCGGTACTCAGGAGGCAGAAACAGGTAAATCTCTGTGAGTTTGAGGCCAGCCTGGTCTACATATCTGGTTCCAGTTCTATGCCAGTCAAGGCAACATAATTAGACTGTCTGAAAAGAGAGAGGAAGAGAGAGAGAGAGAGAGAGAGAGAGAGAGAGAGAGAGAGAGAGAGAGAATAACTTCACTCTCAAGAGCACACACATATATGCACACAAACACATGAGCAAAGACAATGATATTTACCTTAAGGTGTGACTAGAGAGCAATGAGGCCATGTGGGGTATCTGCTGGTGTGCTGATAACGGTCAGCTTTTGATTACATATGCTACATAATTACATGTATATATTCAATATGGTGCATCTTCATAGACATTTGTATCAGATTCATGAGCACCCACTATCGATAGCAAATCTCCTTTTCAGTCACTACTGAAAACATTTTGGGAACCCTGGTATGGGGAAATCATGAGAGTCCCTTTGGCACATACTTCTACAGTACTGGAGAGAGGGGTTCTGCTGGTCTGGCCCTGAGCTGGGAAAGAGCTAAGCTTGCAGAGAACAGAGATGTGGGAACTATTACCCTAAGAAAGGACTTCCTGAATATGCTGGGTAAAGGAAGGCTCGTCCTCTCTTAGCAGCATTGGAAGGGAGAGCCCCCAGAGTCCCAGCTAGTTCCAGCGGGCCAGAAAATCCTGCAGAGGCTATTAATCCACTAAAGTCCCCTGGCTGGGAGAAAATCTGATTAACTCTACCTCCCCAGATGGGCTTAACAGTGAAATGTATATCTCATTCCGGAGAGTCAGATAAGGTAGAGAAACAGAGGAAGACGGGTGAAAGGAAATGAGAGGAAGGTGAGCAACACGGGAACAGGATCTGTGCATGCGCTCCCTGCCTCTGCTGTTCACCCGGAGTCCAGTTTCCCAGCCTGAATGATGGATCTTTGGTTCCTATGGAGGAGTGTGACTTCTGTCTTTCTCAAAAGAGACCAGGCAGCTCAGCTCCCTTTTGTCCCTAGAAACTAAGTTGTTGTTGGTTTGGTTTTTTTGTTTGTTTGTTTTGTGTTTTTTCCTGAATTTTTCCTACCACAGTGACCCTGGAAGGAGAGTTACTCTGTCCACCAGACATTTTTCTACATCTTCTGGGCCCAAATGTTATAGCTTCCACACTTTAAAGAACTTGAGGGTTCTGGTTCCAAGTGAGCCTTTTTAAATGATACACTGAGTCCCCTGAGCACATCTGGACTGGGATTCGTGGTGTTTCACTTACAAGAAACTATTTTCTTTTTTAAGAAAAAAAAAATCAAAGTTAAAATTTTTAAAAAAGACTGCAGTCTTTTAAAAGATGAATTTTGTGACCTCCCTGGAGTAACAGAAGACCTGCAAAGACACTGGGGCCTGGGAAGTGCAGGAAGCTGGTCGCTACCAGCACTTCAAGGGTTAAATTCAACCCAGAGCCTAACACACAATTGGCCGAACCTGAGGAGAAGATATGGTTTTCGCAGCCGCGGGCCAATGAACACCTCGAGTGGGAGGGTTTGAAGCTTCTAAGGAGTTTTTCCCCCCATTTTCCCCTCTCCACCCCCTCCCGTCGGCCCTTGCCCCCCCCCATGCTCTATGCCGCCAGTTTGTTAAATTAATGCAGTAAGAAAGTCTGAAGATCTGAAAGCCAGAAGATGCGCGAGCTCAGAAACCCGACATGCCCCTGAAAGCTTGGGATTCTGAGCCCTGCTGGGAAGCCATGGACCCCAGCGGCCCCTGAAAGTTGTGGTGGGCTCTATTGCACCTGCAGCCCCAAAGCAATGGGACACCTTTCCTGCAGCAATCCCAACTTCTTCGGCGGGGACCAGAGAACGCGAACTGCAAGGCAACAGCAGACTCGAACAGAGGCAGAAGAACGAGATTCCGGGACTCGGTTGCGATGCGCCAGCCTGGCACACTCTCCGACATCTAACTGAAGCCAGCACCATCACCTGCTCCACCTCCCTCCCACACACACACACACGCACACACAACCCCTACAACCCCTCGGGCCAGCCCAGGGCCAGAAAGAAGATGCCAGCCAGGTCTAAGGGTCCGAGGCCAGGACTCTGATCCCCACGGATTTCTTGCTTGCATGAAGCTGGACATCTCGACATAAAATCAAGGGTTAAAAAAAAGAAAAGGAAAAAAAGAAAAGAAAAGAAGAAAATATACCCACCCCCAAGAGTGCCTCCCAGCGCCGCAGGGAGCCTCCAGCGAGTTGAGCATCAGCAGCGCTCTTCCCGCCCGCAGCCGGGCTGGACGCTCTCCGTGGTGCTGAACCTGCACGGCCGCCGCTGTCCGCGGTGCCCAAGCCGCCTGGCTGCAATTCTCCCCGGGCTCTGCCACCTTGTCCCTCTACTCCCTAGCTTCTTTAAACATCTGGATTATTTTCCCCAGAGGCGCTCTCTGGCTTCCTCGGTGACCATCGGAAACATTTTTGCATCCCCATAACTCGTGGACTTTACAGCACAAGAATTAGAAAATGTACAGCTTCAACACTCTGCGATTCTACCTTTGGGAGACCATTGTATTCTTCAGGTACGCGATTTCCTATACCGACCACGACTATCCTTATGGTGCAAACGGGGTTCAGGTGGTGTAAAGAGGCTGACTCTACCGTGGCCTCATCAGTTGGGGAGGGGGTACTGTGTGCTGAAGGCCTTTCCATTCCCCTCCCCCCCTCCACCCGCAGGGTGTCTGGCTGGTGCGTGTAGGTCCCAGACAGTGGCTGCTCCAGCAGCGGTTTGCCTGTTTCTTGCGGTTTGTCTGTCTATCTGACTGTTACACTTCCCCCGATACTCGCCCTCTGGCCCCTCTTCTCGTTACCCTTTACTCGGCTGAGGACTTAAAGGAAAGCTTTACGAGTTTTTTTAGTTTAATTGGGACCGCATTCTCTCAAACCGCAGTGCTGGAAATCCCGGGTCTCCCGTCTGGGAGCGAAGTGACAACTAGTGGTGACGCGGAAGGTTGCAGTTGGACTGGCTGGGCACAAAACAGAGCATTCTGTCTCCCTTTTGGTTGTTTTTCTTGGGGGAGGAGTGTCAGGGTTCCTGTGGTTTGGAGTTAGGGGAGGATAACGCAGTTATGACTTCAGCTTGCAAAGCCCAAATTTAAGTGCAGATCGGGCCTATTTGCGAATAGACACTGAGAAATATTTTCCTTTTAAAACTTTGACTCCATCCTCCCTGGTCCACACTTCTTTCCAAACTCTGTTATGGCCGACTCTCCCCTACTCCAAAGGACAGCTCTTATTTATGAATGAAGGCCTATCCCTGCTGCCATGACTGGGCTCTCCATACCCTTCCATTGACTCCTAATTCTCTGTTTACAGGCCTAGCGTTCTTGTGTTAGCCCTAGTGAAAAGTGAAAAATCACATCTTTGGGAAGTATTGAAACAGATTGGCCTTTTGTAAGTGGGCAAATCATGCCATCTTCAGAGGTGGTGATGATAAATTCCATCTGTATGAGTTGAAAAATATTCTTCCCTGCTCTGCAGAGATCGTTAATCTTCCTCGTTCTTGCGTGTCTGCTTCTTGTGTTTTACCACTGAAGTCTGTTAATAGGCATTTTAAAAAAGAAAAGAAAAGAAAACCCACTCTGGTTGTTTTAAAAACATATGCGACCACCAATAAGATCCTCTTTGATCCTAAAAGAGCACATAAGTATGATTTGATTACACGGCAAAGAGCTGTTGGTTTGACTAATCCATTGGTTGGTGATATGGATGAGGCCCCCACTCCGAAGTAACAGTTTCTGAATTTGAGCCTCTCTTTGTGTTTTTTTTTTTTTTCTGTCAAGATGATGAAGACAAGACGTCTGCTCCTTTCCCAGGGTTACTCCACTGCTAAAGCTTTTAATGCCATCTTAAAATAATTCTTTAGCATGCTACTGTCCCAGTCATAGCTTAGAAAGTAAATAGCCAAGTATTTTCTCAAGTCCAACATTCCAGGACCTTGTGAGATTTTCCAGTTCATGAGAAGTGACAAGAAGTGTCTTATCACTCTACCCACCCCCACTCCTCTTTTCCTGATGCAGTCCTTGATTTCCCTCTCCCAGACATGAGCTTTCGTAAAAAAGGAAAAGGAGAATCGGTCTAAACAATCTGCATTGTAATCGCTTAGATGGGGGTGAGACTCTGCTGTGTTAATTCCTCAAGTGAACGGGTGGTGGCCCATCACTGTGTCTCCCTTCCCCTCTACGGATGAAAGCACACATGAGCAGCAATGGACTTGATCGAGAACTCACTGTGCTTCTGAGGAAGCAAGGGGCATGACTAGAGAGATCCGGATCACGCTGGTGCTGCGGCACTATCAAAGCAGGAGGACGGCTGCTTCGTTTCAGGAGTCAACGTTCACACCCTTGGCAATTCCCCAGATAGATGATGCAAAAAGGGATCACAAGTGGGTTAACCAAGATATGTCCTTGCTCAAATGGTATTTGCATCTATAATACTTTCATCTTTGGGTAAATTTTAGGTAAGACTTATAACAGACTTAGAATCTAGGGTAAACAGAGGCCAGCAGCCCCCTTGCAGGTTACAGGAAAATAACTAGCCTTTCTTTCCAAGGGACAGGCTGAGGGCTGGAATGAGCTGGTGTATATTCCCAGGGTCCAAGCCCTTCTTAGATTAAGTAAAGCCAGCTGCTCACCTGTTTGAAATTATTGAAAATCTTGGGGAGCCACCAGGGCACTATCCAAGGTGCTACTGCACCGCATCTGTGTGTAACCAGCGAAACAGCAACACTGACAGCAAAACAAACAAACACAACTGACGTGAGCGATGCTGGAGCCTCACACGCTACCAATGCAGGGAGTGAATGGAGGCATCGGAAAGGCAGACTGGGGTCCTAGGAGACCAGCCGCGCTGCAGTGCTCATCAGCCATGTCCCCACAAAAACATGGAAGCAATTTGGCTGAAGTTCCTGCTCTCGTGTCAAACAGTCTGACAGTCTTAATTTAATACATGACACCCCGTAATCCAATAATATAAATTTTGCGTCACTTGGAGGTTGGGACCCATCTCCACTTGGGCTAAAACTGATATGCAGTTTTTCTTTATTTATTTAATACCAGAAACTCATTCCTTTCAACCCACCTTTAAATCAAAGGGAACATGGCTTTGATCCCCCAGAGTCCTTTCAGAGGCTTGTAGCAAGGATGGGACTAGTATGACCCCAACAGTTTCTTGCCTTCTCAATAACTCAGACAGACATGATCTATGAGGCTGCTTTTCGGCCTCTGCACTATTGGCATTTTGATCTTTGTAATTCTTTGTCATGACGTCTGCCCTGTGCATTGTAGCAGCCTGTCTGGTGCCAGTAGCATCTTTTCTCCCTGATCACGACAAACAAAAAAGTCCCCAGACACTGCAAACTAACCCAGGGTACAGTGAGAAGATGCAGGATTGCTCCAGTTTAAAAATGACAATAAAAATAACCAGATTTGTAATCAGCTGCTCTGATGCACTAATCATAATAATAAAAAGGTTGAGTGTGCCTGGGGGAACAACCCCTGGTAGAATACACAGCATGTCCCACTGAAACAGAAAGAAACCTAGCTTGAGCTTCAGCGGGGGATAAATACAGAGGGACATAAACTAAGTGATTTTCCCACAAAGCACCACCTTTTCCTTAAACACCTCTTCCATTTCCCATCGCAGTCGATGACGCCTTATGCTGAGGTTTTAGCCTCTGTGTGTCAATCACTTGCTAAGAAAGCTGATCAAAACTTTGAAACTCAGATGTTACCATCAATTATAAGGCAAGAATGGCCATGGTAAATAATATTGTTTAATCTCTCTATCACTATGGACAGATAAATGAGTTTTCCTGAGATATGTCCCCTTGGAAAGGTTCCCAAGCTTACCAAGAAGGGCAGACAACCACCTTGGTCTTTCTCCCTGGTAACAGCTATGTTCTGCCTGAGTCCTGCCCAGTATATCTGAGGGCATTGCAAAACACATCTAGAAGTTTCTGAAATGACTCAAGAGCTTTCATCTAAAGAACTAAGCCCATGAAGCAACTCTGCCTCAGGGCTAACCAAAATGTCCTCTGGCGACTTTGGAAAGATGGGAAAGAAATGTCATTTTGGCAGTTTGGACAGGGACCTAAAGCCAATAAAATAGAATTATAAATCCCCACAGAACATCTGCATTATTTGAGAAGCTGGGAATGACCTACCAGGAACTCATGAGAAATGTATCTTTGAGATGGTCTGATGAAGGCCGCAGCTATGTGGGGCAATGGAGAGAGCAGAACTGCTCTGATCCATGGGCTCTGACTTCCAGAGCCAACTCTGCCTTCCTTCTGCGGCACAGCCATAGGAAGGCTCCTTGTGGCTACTCTAGTATCAAGTCAGACTGCTAAACCCAACCATTAGAAGTTCCCTTCAGGCTCTGAGCAACCCACTTGCAAAGACAGGACCCCATCTGCACAAAGGCTCTGGATAAACCAGTCCCAGTGGCTCCCCTGCCATCATCCCTTCACCAGGTATTGACTAATTGTGTGACTGTGTGTCCCATTCAGAACCGGGCACTCCGCAGGGACACATGCCATTCCTGCAGAAAGAAGCCTTTTCCCTTGCAGCAGAGGGTCTACAGGGCTCACCTCCAGGCAGCCCGTACAGGGCCTATGACAGCATCACACTAATGTGGATGTCATTAACTTTATTTCCTTCATCAGCTGGCAGAAGCCAAAATGATTTTTAAGATGGATGGTACTGTCTCCTGTCTGCCCAGCTCGAGACGCTTCTGCGGGTTTTTTAGTATGGCCTCAGCCGCAGCAGACCTGAGATCTGGAATTGAGCTATAGTAACATGACCTTGAGAAGACTCTGTGACCCTTCTGGGTCTCACTTTGCCCACCTGTAAAATGAAAGTGCTCCGCCAATCACACTCTCAAAAATTATTTTTAGCTGTTCCTGTTGGCAATGACCTTTTCCCCAGGCTTTCCCCGTGACAGTACAGATTGGGTTAAAGTGATTGCAGTGTATCTCAGCTATTACCAAAATAATAATAATAACAGCTGTTCCCAGCTGCTCCCAGACCCAGAAGTCAGAAAAGATTGAGGCCCTCAGCCAGCTCCTTCCCTCTTTGAACAGGTCCCCTAAGAAGGACGTGATGACTGACAAAGACTATAAACGCCTACCTTCCCATCCCAGGAAATGTTCGGCGTGCTGAGATGCATGACGCCCCACCACTACCTTCATCTGAAAGACTGGGGAGAAAGGCAAAGGTTCTCTACTTTCTGTAACAACTGTTAAACACTTACCCCACCCCCATGCATACACATATAAAGCCTATTTTTTTAGCTGTTTACTAAACCCATCCTTGCCTTATCCACCCATTACCATTAGTCAAAAGAATATACAACTGTCAGGCACTCCCCAACTACCACAGCACAAGCAATACCCCTCGCCAAGTCTACTTAAGATGAAACACTGCTAAGAACCTGTGGTGCTTCCCTGTCAGCCCGCATGGTTTGGGCAGAGGTAAGAACCCAGTTGGCTACAGTCTTTGAAACATTTTAAGGAGATTCCAAGTCCTCCTTAAGATTGCCAGTACCTCTGATGTACCCGCGGCCTCCACATTGAGAAACATTAGATTTGATTTAGCCTATGCGACTGCAAAAGAAGAATAGATTTATTTTTAATGCACACAGAAATTCTGGCTCAAGGGAATGAAGAACTTTCTGGAATCTTTATTGAATGGTGCAGGAGCTGCTATAGTGGTCATGACATTCAGAGGAGGGGGAAAAGCAGGGAATGGAAATCTACCTGCCAGGGTGATATAGAAATTCCCACTTCTATAGATGATGAGATTGCGGGTGATTTTCTGCAAAAGAATAGATGAAATGCAGGCCAGAGACAACCTTGACAATGCTTACACCCCTCACACGCACTTCTTGTTCTAACTCCCAAATTGCCTCCTAAAATTTGTGGGCGCTAAATCAGGCCAAGAGCACATACTCCATGGTATTTTTCTCATTTTCCAAAATAGATAGGATAATAACTAAATTAGGCAATGAACCTACACACACAATGTAGCAAATGATTATTAAAAGGAAGCCACCCTAATTATATTTTTAAAAAAAAAAAAACCTGCATTTAAGAAAGGAAAAGGGCTTCAGAATGCACCAGAAGGACCTAGCAGAAAATTTACCAGACGGCAAATAAAGCCACAGTCACAGTTGCTGTTCCTGTCACTTAGGATCTCCCTGCCCTGAACTCCAACTGCTTCCTGCAACCCCACTCCCTGTGAAGCCTAGCACACAACCAAAGACACAACGGGGTGCCAGCAACTTCATTGAGAAAGCAGTGAGCAGGGAACAGTGGCTGGATGCTGGTGGGGGGGTGGTTAGCCACACAGAGCCTGGCTTTGGAATGTGATCTCTTAGGAGGGGTGCCAGGGGGCACCAAAGCTTTTGAAATGGTGTTTAAAGATCCCTTTGTGGCTTCCTGAAGTTGATATTGTCTGAAGCTAATTCGGCACAATTAGATTACCACTCTCAGCCTTTGAGTCTGCCTGCTTTGTAGAATCTATTACCAAATGAGTTTACCATCTTAACGGGATGCTGCTGACAATTGGGAATCTCGGCCATGAAGCAGGCAGCAGTCCTCTCTCTTGCCTCATGTGTGAGGGATGCCCACAGGACACCCAAGTCCAGTCCCATGCTCAGGAGCTGCATCCTCATATCTGATACGTGTTCACTCCAGGGGGTCACACTGTCCCTCGGAGCCAAGGAATCTGAAGCAGCATGAGTTCTGAGCAGACTTAGAATCTGATCTGTCAAGCCTAGTTGAGAAGGGCTTACTAAAGAGACAGTTCCCAAGAACTTGAGAGGTTCGAGTTTACAGAAAGGGTATGATTACCAAATAATAACACGTGAAGTCAGTGCTGGAAGTGATGGAGAGATGTGGGGACTGACGGTGGAGATAACCTCACCAGTGCACACAGATGTACACAGATGCACAGATTTGCACATGTCAATCAAACATAATTAAAGGTAGCTTTAAAAAATTAAATAGTTGGGAGTGGAAAGTGGCTCGGTGGTAGAGTACCTCCCTAGGATGAAATGCTGAATAGGGTCCCTAGTGCCACAAAGTAGCAACATTGTAAAAGTAAAATGCAGGTACCCAATCAGGCTACAGAATCAGGCTCTCCTGGGATGGGACCAAAGACTGAAGTGCTCAAAAAGACTTTTTAAGCTGAAGTTTTTCAAATTTTCGGCACATAGCAAGTGCCAAGGGTCTTGCGAAGATGCAGTTTCTGAGATCTGGGGCATAGGAGTCAGTCTTCCTGGAAGACCTCTCACGACACAGAGGCTTACGTGGATAGGAAGTGGGAGTAGCAAGACCTTAGGGCATCCTGACTGTGGCCATGTGTGAAGAAGCTCTTCCACTTTGCAGGGGGGGGGAAGGAAAATACAAACAAGCAGGGACAGGGCTCCCCAAACCGTCAGTAACGCACCTTTCCCCAGACTTCTTCACCATGTTGTCTGCAAAGCCTGTGTGCCTGATGATGCCACTGTGTTCTCCCTTCTTCTCCTGGGCAGCCAGCCCCACCTGAGATGGCGATGCAGTCCCTGAACCCTGGTACACCATCAGCTCCCACTCACACACCAGACCTGCACTGTGAGAGGATGCAGACAGAGAGAGGTATCAAGGGATGGGAATGCTATCCTGGCCCCAAAGGCCGTCAGACACAGCAATGAGCATCTGGGACTGAAGGAGGAGTGGACCTGATGTCAGAAGGAACCCCAGAGGATAGATAAAATCTCACTCACCCATCTTCCTGAGCACCTGATACTCTCAACCCTAGAGCCTTGCTTGGGACTCCCAGAGGTTCAGGAGGCTCTGCATAACCCCATCATTGGTCTGACCTCAGGACCATATCCTTCTTTCTGCACCCTTTTAATTTGTCCTCCTTTCCAGGGAGTCTGTCACTACCTCATACCCATGAGAGCTACTGCTCTGTTCTCCTGGCTTTTGAACGTGTGTGTTTATTGCAATGTGTTCCTTTCTGCAACCCTCCCCAGCTCCAAAGGACTGCGGCAAGCTGCCGGCTCCTGCAGTAGCACCTCAGTTTGCAGAGTAAGCTGCCCGGTCGTTCAGTCACCTTAAAAAGACTTAAGACAATGGTACCTAACTCTATTCCAGAGCTCAGAGAACTGAGGCTTAGAGGAGAAACATCATGGGCCTTTGAGTAATGCAAGAAACCTGGATGATAATCACAGGGTAAAGGCGAGGTTGAGCCAAGATTCAAACACTGGCTGCTAATTCACCACACTGATTCACATCTCCGGGATGGCATCAAGCTGGTAGTCCTCCCATTCTGTGAAAGCCAGGTGCTGTGATGTATGTCTATAATCCTAGCACTGGGGAGGCTGAAAGAGACGGGATATGAGTTCAAAACCAACCTGGTCTACACAATGGGGCTGGGGTGGGTGCAACCTTGGGATAAGAAAACTAAGAATTTCCCAACCAGCCTTGGAGTTAGGAGCCATATTATTTACTCTTTAGCTGTTATTTATTTATTAGGCATTCTTCCCCTTTTTCTTAATTGTTTTTAAAACAATTACAATTTTTATTTTGTGTGCACACATGTGTGTGCAAACATGCATATGCCACGGTACTGGATGTAGAGGTCATGGGGCAACTTGCAAGAATCTGTTCTCTCCACTCACCATGTGGGTCTCATGGGTCAAACTCGAGTTGTCAGGCCTGGTGGGAAGCACTTTCACCACCTGGGCCCTCTCACTGGTCCCTCTCAATCATTTTAATCAGAGGATACATGCACACATTTCTTTTCTAGACATTCCAGTGCTAGAGAGAAGCCAGATCTCCTGGCTTAGAAATCACCACCCTGACATTTTAATCTCTCAGAGTCACATCCCTGGGGAGCTGTTGTGGTTAGCAAGCTAGCAGCCTCTCCTCTCTACCGGGGACCACAAAGGGGAGTGTCTGTAACCCCAGCATTTGGAAAGCTGAGGCAGGAGCATGACCATGAAATATGGAGTCCAACCTGGACTACATAGTAAGTTCCAGGACAGTCTGGGGTATAGAGGGAAAGGAAAGAGGAGGCGAGAAGAGGAAAGGAGAGAAGAGGAGAGTAGAAGAGAGGAGAGGGGA
>NC_022014.1:43146905-43199539 GCF_000317375.1 Microtus ochrogaster
GAGGGGAGGAGACGGGAGGGGAGGGGAGGGGAGGGGAGGAGAAGGGAGGGGAGGAGAGGACTGGCAGGAAGGAAAGCCCTTAGGATTATTACACTACCTTTGATCCTCCCACACTCACCAGGAGACACTGAAGCAGATGAGGAAGATGGAGGAGGCAAGTTTGTCTCTCTTAAGAATCAAGAGCCGATTCTTTGAGGAGAATGTAGCTAGTAACAGTTTCCATGACCTGTACACACACATGAGTTTCCAACCTTTACCCCTTCCACAAGGGGGAAGCTGGCTACCCTCCAGCCCCACATGAAAGGTTCTTTCTGAGAGTGTGGCTGCTCTCCTTTCTTGTTTGTCCCCAAATCATCTGAGCTCTCTACATGATGGGAGCACATTCCTGATTGAGAGACCAAGCAGGGCAGCATACTCTCTGGTCCAGGAACGAAATACTAAAAGCTATTTTCCCCTGTATTCAGACCAACCGATTGTGCAGCCACACAATCTAACCCCAGCGTGGAGGACGTAGTATCCTTAGTGTGCCCTTACCTTCTGTATGAGAGTTTGGGGAGGAAGTTTTGCCTCAGGCACTGGCCACCTCACCTCATGCCTCCCATAGTGCTCCCAGAAAACAGAGGGGAATGTCTCCTTAGAACCCTCTAGACCAGGAGGCTGGGTGACCAAGTCTACAGGTAACCCTCCTGAGTCACGCTGGCTCTGCCACTTGTTCCTAGCATTTCTCCAAGTGACACAGAGACAGACCCCCGTGTGCCTCTAGCGGGTCACTGCCAGAAGAAAATAAATCAATACACATGAAGTCTCTGGCAATCAACTTTTGAGACAGACATACTGCTAGATTCCTTTCCTTTCCTTTATCTTGAGTTAAGCAACATAAGAAGAGATGTTGAGAGTCAAAACCCACAGAAATCTTATTCCCTTGGATGAGCCATTTAGCAGTTTGACATCCACCCTTTCGGATGATTTTTATATCACAACAGTCACCAAAACATTACTGCATTTGTACCTGGCTTTATTCTCAGTGATGAATATGAGTAAGTCTGTGGGCTCCTCAGAGCTATGATGTTGAGCAAAACAGGTTTTCACCCCATTGTGTGGATGAGCTTAAAGAGTCTTCCTAGGACCACCCAGTCTGAACCAGGCAATCTTAGACAGGGATGCAAGTGGTCTGCCTTAGAAACCCTTCCCCTGTTATGGTGATGTGATTTGGGTACCATTTGTGATGGACCACCATGGTTCCAGGAGCCATGCTGGCTTTCTCTTGAGCATGCCATGTCTTCAACACTTAACCTCCCAGCTTGCCCCATGAAGCCCCCCACTTCTGTTTCTATCTACTTTACATCATACAAACCAGATCCCAAGATGAAGTCCATGAGTACCCATTCCAGACTCTCAGTGGCCCCCAGCTCCCTCCATAACGCTGGAAACTGTGCACCCCCTCAGAGGCACTCAGAACAGTCAGCTCTGCACTGGAGTGTAGCTTTTTGGATCCTGCTTTCCTTGTTGAAGGATCTTGGCAACTTCTCAGCCATTCTCGACCTCAATAGTCCTGTCTTTAATGCCCAGGGGGTGTCGCTCAGTTGGTCGAGTGTCTGCCTGCCATCACAGAGCTCTGGGTTTGGTCCCAGTACTACACAAGCCTGACCTTAGAGCCCTAGCTTGTCATCCCAGCACTCAAGAAGTAGAGGCAGGAAGATCAGGAGTTCAGAGCCATCCTGGGATAATGATTAGTTCCAGACCAGTCTGAGATACTTGAGACACTATCTCAAAAACAATTTTAAAAGATAGGAATAGTAACACAAGCCATTAACAGACAGTAATTCCCTCTCCACAGTTGAGATCCTACCCATACCTCAAGACCCATCTTTAGCTTTACCTCTTTCATGGGTATCCCCTGGGTAACTACTGTCCCTACCACCAACTGAGCCTGAATTCTCCTTTCAAACGTCCCTGAAAAATAGGCTGGAGAGAAGTCTTAGCCTGTTGGAAGAGCACACACCACTCTTCCAAAGGACCTGAGTTCAAGTCCCAGCATCCACATCAAGTGTTTCATAACCACCTGTAACTCTGTTCCAGGGAAATCTGATGCACCCCAACACACAGTGACAAATACCCTTAAAGAAAAATAATGAAAGTCAAAAAATAAAAATAAATCATTTTTTTTAAAGTCTTTGAAAATATCAACATTACCGTCGGCCCTCAGTTTGGGCATAGTGCCTTGCCTGCAGACAGAGCCCTTCTACCTTCCTGACTGTACCATAAACCCCTCAAAAGCCAAGGTGTCTCCCTTGGTGGCCCCCAAGGTTTCAACTAGCCCTTTTTGCCCTTCATGAGCTGTTCTATCCTTGTGGCTTCAGGTACGCTGCACACAGTGTCTGTCCCTGTATGCCTCCTCACAGCCTCCTGTCACTGGCTATGCAGAAGCCCAGGACCTGGAGGATTGTGCCCAGCCGACCCTGAAGCACTGCTGTGTCTCACCATGACCCCTTTCTGCTCCAGTAAATGAGTCACGGGGTAGAGCATGACTTAAGAGTGGTGCCTCTGTCCTGGCTCTGATACAGCCGCAGGAAGTCGTTCACAGCTGCGGGAAGCCTCGCAGCCTGCCAGAGCATGTCTGAGCTCTGGGCCTCCCCAGATCTTTGAGCCATGGCAGATAAGATGAGGTTGTTTCCCATCATACCCCTGGGCCTGCAGTAAAGTTCCTTCTGTGGAATAGGACAGACTTTTTAAGGTGGTTTTCTCTACAGCCACACTACCGTGAAGGCATGTGATCTCGTCAGAAATGGTTTCGTTTGTGAAGAAGGCATGGGCTTCATGGAAGGTGGCTTCCTCTGTACAACCCAAAACAGTTACTAGAAAAAAAAATTCTAAATGAAAAGGCCCATATCATGTCTGCAAAGAAGGGCTTAAAGGGTTTGTTGGCTTCAACACGTAAAAAGTTGCACCTCCTGAAAGATAGTAACAAAGCAAGTAAAAGATGGGATGTCCCAGACTCTCTCTCAGGTGCGATGACCTGGAGTTCAGAGCTAGCCAGGTCTTTCGCCACTAGCAAGCTCTGCTCTCTCTGTGTGTGTGTGTGTGTGTGTGTGTGTGTGTGTGTGTGTGTGTGTGTACATGCAGAAGCCAGGGTACAACCTCTGAGGTTGCACAGGTACTGTCCATCCTCTTTTTGTATACAATATTCTGTCTGTGTGTATGTCTGCAGGCCAGAAGAGGGCACCAGACCCCATTACAGATGGTTGTGAGCCACCATGTGGTTGCCGGGAATTGAACTCAGGACCTTTGGAAGAGCAGGCAATGCTCTTAACCACTGAGCCATCTCTCCAGCCCCTCCATCCTCTTTTTGAAGCAGGGTCTCTCTCGGGCTAGGAACTCACCAAGTAGACCAGACTTGCAGGCCAATGAGTCCCAGGGATCCTCTGTCTCCACCTCCTCAGTGCCGGGATTACAAGCACAGGCCACTATGCCGGGCTTTTTCTTAAGTGAGTTCTGAGGATGAAACTCGGGTCTTTGTGCTTGCGAGGCAAGCACTCTGCCTACGGAGCCCTTTATCTCCCCAGCCCTCTGCTTCACAGAGGGTTGTACCTGAGTCTCGGGTTTCCCATGTCTGAGATGAGATGAGGCTATGTAAAGAAGATGGCCTTTCCAGCTGCCGTGCATAAGGCTTCATTTAAGCTGGCTAGCAGGAGAGCCTGGAATTGAAGATTGGTTGTCTGGAGTCCTAGCAATGCCATGAATTAGATGTACATCTTAGAGCAAGATTGGTTGAAGGATTCTGAAATTGTCCTCTTCTGTGACATGGAAATAGTAAGCCTCCCTGACAGGTCACCATTCATGTTGAATGACAGCTGGCCAGCAGAGTGTGGATACTGCCTCTGGTAACTGACATCATGCAAAGCAAGAAAGCCACCACGGCCATTTTTAGAGGGCTGGGTGCCAAGGGTGGGTGGAGCATGGAAGGATCCGACTGGCTGTCTGGAGACGAGGAGACAGTATAATGATGAAGACAGTTTCGTGAGGCTCAGGATGATAAAAGTGGGCCACGGGAAATGACTAAATCACAGGGGCCAATGGGTGCCGAGAGAGCGGAGCAGAGAAAAGGCAAGGAGTGGAACTGAGCCCAAGGACGAGGGCAGACAGTTCTAGAACCCGTCACCCAGGCTCAGCCAGCTCACACTCTGCCTATCCCTTCCCAGTGGCCTTCTACTCAGCTGAAAGTGGGTCAGTTCTTCACTCTGCATAAAAAAAAAAACAGTTCCCACCAGAGGCCAGCCATAGTTCTAAGTCACAAGGAGAGAGAGAAAGACACACGAACAAGCAGGAGCATCCTGGCCTTCGAACGCTTTCTTTCTAGAGGGGCTTAAATGACAAACTAAATGAAAAGATGAGAAAGAGAGAACTTCAGAGTCTGCGGCTCACTCAGTGAAGTGCTTGCTGCACAAACATGAGGACCTGATTTTGATCCCCTCAATGTACATAAAAACCTGAGTACAGTGTGCAGCCCAGGGGAGACAGACAAAGGGACCCCCAGAGTTCACTGGCCAAACAACCAGGCCAATTTAGTAACCTCCAGGTTTAGTGAAAGACCCTGTATCAAAAATAATGTGGAGAAATGATTGAGGAAAATACTAGACATCCTGCTATGGTTAGCATACTTACACACGTGTGCAAGCACACACACATATGCACACACACACACACACACACACATGCGCATGCAAGAACAGGTATATAACAGACATACAATAACTTCAGAATCTGGTAGCATTACCAAACCAACAAAACAAAGAAGAGGCCAGAGCTCAATCCACAAACATTTGCCCCCAAGTGCCTACTCTTTTACCCACACCTATAATACAGGGAGATGGGCAGATGGAAGGAAACTGTATTTTCCTACAGACGAGGAGGCTAAAAGTCAGACAGGAGACCGGTGTCACATGACCAGAAAGAGGCACAAAGTAATCCCATTCCATGGAGGAAAGCCAAAACTATCCAAGATGGGGCCAATGAGATGGTTCTGTGAGTAGAGATACTTGCCACCAAGCCTGACCAAAGGAGTTTGATCCTCAGACCCACATGGTGGAAGGAGAGACCTGATTTCACAGATTAACCCCTGACCTCCATACATGCCTCCACACACACATAAACAAATAAATGAAACATAATAAAAAAACATTCTTTTAATTGAATGGGTTAGCAAAACTCAAACATCAAAGAAGTGTATTTGGTAGAAAGCCATTTTAATTTTTTTTAAATGTGGATAAGTGTTCTCATGTGAAGCAGGGAGTGCAGAGATATGGACCCAAAATTGTTTATAGTCTCCATCTCTTGAGAATGAGACTGTGGGGGACTCTTATTTATGGCATTAAATAGTTTAGCGATGCTTGGGTGTTTCACAATAATACAAAGCGGTTTTAAATGTGAAAATAAAATGTTTTTGAAGGAAGAGAGTGCCGAAGAGTACAAGCTTGGAGACATGTGATCAAGGCAGCCCACCTTTCAAGGGTAAAGACACACTGAGCCACACAGGGGAAAGACAGATCCAAAATGATCGTGGTTGAGCCAACTGCAATTCACCCTGGAATATATGAGCCTAAAGGCTGAGACCCTTTGGGATGTTTGCAGGGATCTTCTGAGCAACTAGAAGATGCTTTCCTCATTGAAATTGTGATGCTTGAAGTATAAGGTCATTGGAAGATGGAAGGCCAAAGTCATGCTGTAGACTTGGGCTTTTCATTTGTTTATTTTATGTGTTGGTGTACATGTGTACACATGAGTTGAGGGGGCTATATGTGCACATGTCTGTGCATGCATGTGGAGGTCAGAGGACTATAGTTTAGTTGTAGTTCCTCTGAGTCTGAGACAGACTCTCTCATCAGCCTTGGAGTCACCAATCAGGCTAGGCTGGCTGGTCAGTGAGCCCCAGGGATCCCCCTGTCTCCACTTCCCAGGGCTATGCTGACAAGCACGTGCCTGAACAGCCAGATTTTTTTGACATAGATTCTGGAGTCTATCTCCGGTCCTCGTGACTCCATGACAAGCACATTACCAACTTAGCCATCTCCCCAACACTAGACTTACAGGGTATTTTAGAAGAAAGTGAAGACCAGGACATATTCTCAACAGGGTAACTTGGGTCTACCCTATTGGGGGGGGTGCTATTTTAGAAAATCTTCTAAGAGAGGGAAGATGGGGGTGGGATGAGAACTAAGCTAGAGATGAAAAGAATTCTACAGCCTGGTGCCTCCCATTCCACGGGAGAACTGAGGCCACAGGGAAAGACCCTTCTTCAGAGTCACAACGGTTTAATGTCCAGACCAGACTAGAGCCTAGAACTCTGTGTCTCATTCCCACGACAACAGTCCCCAGCATCGGATGAGGTTTCTGCTGGTGACTGCAGATAAATAGCAAAGGTACAGGATAATTCTGTTTTCATCATCATGAGTTTCACTTTAGAAAGACAACTTTGCCTTATGGACAAGAATTCCTCTAAGTAAGAATTCTTATAATTACCAGCATTAGCACATAGCACGAGCTTACAACCTTCCATATGTCAGGACATTTCTATATGTTCCATGTGAGGAGGGATGGGTGTATCTCAGTGGGAGAGCCCCTGCTCAGCATGTACAAAGCCCTGGCTTCAATTCCTAGTACCCTAAGAAGATACGCGCTCTGGTATACAACTTTTTGATTTAATAGCAACCCCATGAGGTAGGTACCATGATCACCCCCATTTTTTGGATCAAGAGCCTAAAGCCGGGATCTTAACCAACATGGGACTCTTTTAGGCCATCTTACCTAATCCGAATTCAAAGTGTTCGTTGGAAAAGTCCTTTTTATTTAGAATCTGGTGTTTTTCATATGCAGAAGACTATATAATGAGAGAGGGTGAAAGAAGGGAGAGACCCCGAGGAGGAAAGGTAAGGGGCTCACCCCAAACCACAGACTAGCGGGAGAGGAAGGAGGTAACTTGGTTACCGACCTTGCCCCACCCAGGTTCTGCTGCAGCAAAGTTCAGGTTCCCTCTTTATCTAGCACTGTGAGATTCGGAACCAGGTTAAGTTCCCTTCACCCACACAGCGCTCTCATCCATCTGTAACTCCAGTTCCCAGGGACCCAGGGGCCTCTTCAAGCCCCCCTGGGCACCAGACATGCACACGGTGCACAGACATGCATGCAAGCAAAACACTCACATACATCAAATAATTTAAAAAAAATAAGAGGACTAAAGCTGTAACTCAGTTGGTAAGTGCTTTCCCAGCATGCACAGGTCCCTGGGCTGGATCCCCAGCACCACATAGACCCAGTACCTATAATCCCAATACTGGAAAGTTAGAGACAAGAGAGTCAGGAGCGCAGGGTCATCCTCAGTTACATGATATGTCTGAAATCAGGATGGGCACCTGAAACTCTATCTGAAAAACTATTCTTTAGTTTACATTTTTTGAAAGATTTACTTCATTCTTAATCATATATATTTAGGAGGAGATGGTATGACCCCATGAGTGCTGGTGGCTGAGGAGGTCAGAGGCGGGTGATTCCCTGGAACTGGAATTACAGGCAGTTGGAAAACACCATATGGGTGCTGGGAGTTGAATTTGGGTTCTCTGGAAGAGCAGTAAGCACTCTTAAACACTGAGTCATCTGTCCCGTTCCTCAAAAAGCAATTTTTAATCAATTTATTAGAAAAAATACACAAGTGAAAAATAGAATCATGGTCCCAGCACCACCATCTCAGCCGTGCCCTGTAGATCACAGGGCCAAGTAAAATTCCAGCTTCTACTTGAACTCTGACCAGAAACTCTTCTTCCTCAGGCAGCCTCTTCCATTACAAGAAAGCTCTGATGGTCAGAATAGCCCATCCTCGTGCACACAAAGCAGCCACACTCTGAAAGCTCCGCTCACTTTGCCTGGTTGCTTGGAACAAACCTACAAAACTACAGAAGCAGAACACTAGGGGTTGGGGAGATGGCACAGTCGGGGATGTGCCTATTGGATAAACACAGGGGCCTAGGAGTGATGCAGACAGCCTATATAAAAACCTGGTGTGACAGCACACACTTGTAACCCCAGCAACAACCCTGAAGATGCTGGGAACACAGATCCCTAAGATTTACTGGCCAGCTAGATTCACCTAGTGTTTGAACTCCAAGCCAATGAGACCCTTCCTCAAAATAACTAAGTAGATAGTGCCTGAGGAATGGTGATTGAGAATGACCTCTGGCCCCCACAAGTACTCATACACAGATGAACCCACACCCATGTGTGAAAACACATACATATAAGTAAATCCACACATGAAAACATGCATGCATGCACCATCTGGTCCCGCTCCCACCCTACCACCTATAGGCCGTGTAACTTCCTACACATCACTTCCGCCTGCTGAAGCTCAGCCACCTCCTTCCCACCACAGGAATGCAAAATACCTACCTGGTCAAGCATCTTGCAGAAGAGAAATAGCTAATATTTGCAAACAGCTTAGCTCAGTGCCTGGAAAAACAGAAAAAGGCTTCCAGACCATTGTTTCACTAAGTCAGGTCCCTGCCTCCCCACAACAGCCCAGCACACTGGTCCCTTTTGCCTAAACCTTCTCTTCGCCAAACACCCAGAGTCCTTAATTATTCCTTATAGGTCAATTTCAAGTCTGTTTACCAGCCCAGTTGTTCCTTTCTGGACCTGTTCCAGATGCTAATATCCCGCTTAAAATGCAGGGCCTACAAGCGAACACAATAAATTAGCCAGGATTTGAAGTGCAGCCCACATCCAGCAGTGCCTGCCCTCCCTGCCTCTTACAGGCTTTAGATTCTTCTGGGGTTCACAGAATGAAGAGTTTTAATCTGGACTGGAATCAAATGGCAATGAAGGCCACCTATACCCTCTGCAGGAACCTGAACTTGTGGTGGCGGTTATCAGACTGAAAACAAGGTCTCTGTCACCTACCATGTTTTTTCTCACTTAACCCTAGCAATCCTGGAGGGTGCCCTGTTAGCACCTTTCTTTTACTTATAATAAACAATCCTCTGAGACTCAAGGGACTTGTTCAAGGTCACCGGGTGATAAGAGGCAGGCTCTGTGTTGGCTTCAGCCTATGGCCTTCCTGTGTCCTTAGCATTTAAGGACATGAGGACTGTCAGGATGAAAATGGTGGCAAACACAAGCAGAGCGATTCAGTAGGGAAAGCGACACCATGTGCCACATGTGAACATCCAAGCCATCTGCCACAGAGGTGCCCTGCTCCCCCCAGCATGCATCAGTGACTGTGGCTACCTGGGCAGTGGGAGCTGGTGCCTGAGAAGGGAAGGCAGGGGGTCGTGTCCCTTCTTGTCAACTGCTCACAACCTGCATTACGAAGATGCCATTTCTAATTTTCTGTGGTGATGGGGTGGGAGGCTCTTTCTCGTGGTCACAGCTGTCTACCTCAGAAGCAATCCCAGCCCTGGACTCCTCAGCTTTGACTTCCACGACAGGAGCAGAGATTTGCCACAAGAGGGCTTTCAGTGTGACTTATGACAAAGTTGAAAATACTGCCAAAAAGGTTTGCTTTGCAGTTCAAGGGGGATACTGAGGCGGATGGCTATTTGGGCAACAGATTTATCAAAAGTCATTAATACTACGGACGAACAGACAATAGCAGCATGGGGGGGGTGTTCTGAGGTGAGTTCAGGTCCACATGACAGAGGGAAGGTACCTTCCTGTACGTACATTTTAGAGGAAAGGGGAGGAAGAGGGGGTTCAACTCTCCCTTTAGTAGCCCATGACAGCCATTGCTGAAGTTAGTCAACGAACAGTCAGTTAAAGAATGTCAGATGATTGGCAGGCATCTTTCCTGCCTTACCACTACTGGGAGTCCACAGGTAAAGGGAGGCAAGAGTCTAGAGAAACAACTCACTCGAGTTTGAAAACTAAATAATTAGCGTAGCTACATGGCTTTTCCAAAACGGAGGAGCTTTACAAAATGGTGTGGCCCTGGAAACCACTGTCCATGCCCATCCATAGAAGGACCACTGGCTAAAGACAAAGACCAGCACATGACAGCAAGCGCTGTCATTTAAAACCATGTTTCTAAAAATTTAATAATGAGGGGGAAAAATGCACATTCAGAAGGGGATGTTCATTCAGAATCCTCCAAGAAAAACCCTGAAACAAAATTACCTAAAGCAGAGGCAGATGGGTCTCTGCTGTGAGTTCAAAGCCAGCCTGGTCTGCAAAGTGAGTTCCAGAACAGCCAGGATTGTTACACAGAAGAATAATGTCAGTCTCAGAGAGAGAGAGAGAGAGAGAGAGAGAGAGAGAGAGAGAGAGAGAGAGAGAGGAAGAAAAAAAGAAAAAACACAAACTATCTATACAGGGGAAAGAAAAACTAGAAGAAATTTATCGGTATGTCACCTAAAGGATTCCTGGTAGGGTCCAAGTGACAAGATGCTGGTGGGTTTCATCTTTATTGCATCCTTGTACTTTTCCAACATGCATATATTGCCTCCATCACTGGAGAAAAATGATGTGTTTTAGAGTACTGCACAGCCCTGGTCCGAAGGCCAGCAGCCAGCTAGTAGCTGGACACTTCTGCCACTGGACAGCATCCATCTGTGTGTGTGCAATGACTGCCCTCTTACTATCAGATCGTAATCCTTTTCATCAAAATGTTAACGCAAGGCTATTAATTAACTACAGAGAAATCACTAAGGGTGCAGCAGAATAATTACCCAAGGGGTGCATGGTACTTCTACATGGGACTATGAGTTGCCGTAGTAGGCTCCAGTGTAGAGCACAGAAAAGCTTCCAGAAATTTCTAGGCACTCCTCCATGCTTCACCATCACAAAGCCCAGATCAGCCAACTCTGAGTCAATGAAAGCTGTTTAACACTGACAACACAGGAGCACTCTGATATTGATAATATGAACTGTAGAAAGAATGCTTGTTCTGTAAAACCCACCCCACCCCAGTTAACAGCAAGTCTATATGCCACACCCACGCAGAGAGAGGGGCAGGGGAGATCATGGTCTACTATGGTGTGTTAGTCACTGTACTGCTACAACCAAATACCCCGAGCTGTGTGTTCAAACAATACACATTTGTTTTTCATAGTTCTGGAGGAAGAGAGAGAGGAGCAGTAGGAGAAAGAATGTTCTGCTCCAAAACTAGCTTTTATTTGTATAGTGTATTATGTTGTCTTCAACAAGTCTGTATGTGTGTGTGTGTGTGTGTGTGTGAGAGAGAGAGAGAGAGAGAGAGAGAGAGAGAGAGAGAGAGATCATTACAGATAGCACAACCATGACTGGCTTTCCATGGGCTCTGGGGATTCGAACTCAGCTCTCACACCAGTGCAGCTTTGGGTGGGCTTTGGGGATTTATAGCCTGACCCCACTCCCTGTTTTCTCTCCACTTCCTGAGAGTGGAGGAGAGTATGACCAGCCAGCTCCAGCTCTTGACTCACCTGGTGCCATGTCTTCTCCACCTCCATGGAATTTATCCTTCGGGAAAATGGGAGCCAAAGTATATGTTCTCAATTGAGTTACTCATTGTCGGGGTATTTTATCACAGTG
The DNA here is from genome assembly GCF_000317375.1 of Microtus ochrogaster. Taxonomy (NCBI): domain Eukaryota; kingdom Metazoa; phylum Chordata; class Mammalia; order Rodentia; family Cricetidae; genus Microtus; species Microtus ochrogaster. Next base: position 43,158,456 of record NC_022014.1, read on the forward strand.
CTCAGAAAAGGAACTAACACAGATAATCACGAGTTACCTAGTGCAGAATTTATACAAGCAATCGCGGCTGCTGTGCGTTTGGGAGCCATGGCAGGTCCCTAAGTCAGCACTCTGCACAGCTCAGTCCTTCCTCTAGCTCTTCCCTTCTTCCTGCTCCTACTTCTACAATGTTCCTGGAACCTTGGAGGGGTTGCAACAGATAGTCAAGCTCTTATTTGTTGTAGATTGATTTCCACTTACTAGTTCCTGTGATGCACTGACTGTCACAAGTTGGTCACTGAGATAGGTAAGAGAGAGGACCTGGGTGGGACATTAAAACTCTAGAACCCCTAGCTTCCTCATTTTAGCTGTATGAGAGATTGGATAGCATATATGATGCTATTAACTTTGTGTGTGTGTGTGTGTGTGTGTGTGTGTGTGTGTGTGTGTGTGTGTGTGATGTATATGTTTATGGGCTTGTTCTAGTGTGTGAGTGCAGGCACAAACTTGCCACAGTGGGTGTGTGAAGGTCAGAGGAAGGCCTCAAGTGTTGGTTCTTACCTTCTACCTTGAGACAATCTCTTTCTGACTTGCTCCTGCATGCACCAGACCAACTGCCCACAGGTTTCCAGGGAGTCTCCTGTCTCTACCTCCCATCCTGTGACAAGAACACTCACGTTATAGACGAGTACCATCATGTTTAGCTTCATGTGGGTTCTGGGGATTCGAACTCAGGTTCTCACACCAGCACAGCAAGTATTTCTACTCCCTGAGTCATCTCTCCAGTCCGAATATAATTAATTTTATGTCTGGCTCTTTATAGCCACTCAATAAGGAATGGTGGATATTGTTGTTTTTAAACTCTGCTCCAACACGGACTATTTAGACATGTAATAAGTATTCTATAATTACTTAGTAAGTAAATAAATGAACTAATGAACTTAACACTATCTCAAATGTGATGGTTATTAACTTGGAGTGCCTAATAAAGAAAACCCTTGACTAATCTGAGAAATTAACATTTGTTTTCAAAGCATTTGGTTTTAAAAAAAAAAAACACTGGAACCTTTTGTCAATCAAGAGCTGAGTTTGTAAAGGCAGACAGAGCACAGAGCTTTAACAGTGAGTGAACTGGGTGGAAAAAAGTAAAATGAATGGCAAGGGGGAACCTGGTTTTTTTGTTGTTGTTTTGATTTTTTTTTTTACCATTTTGCATGTGCCAGACAGACACTCTACTACTGAATCCCATGCCCAGCCCTTGGCGTTGTGAGAAAGACTCACTCTGTAGCTCCTGCTGGCCTTGAACTCACAATCCTCTTGTCTCCACATGCCAAGTGCTACTGTGTTCCAACCCCACCACCACACCTGCCCACTGCTGGTTTCCTTGAGACAAGTTTTGGTGGAGATTATTTCAAAAGCAATAAAGAAAGACTTCATCCATCCCTTTATTACCTTTTGAGAATGAGCAAATCTTCAGACAAATGTCCCACATCCGCTCCAGGGACCCCTCAGTGGCCTCAGAGCCCTACTATCTGGGCCATGAACAACCTGTTTGCCTGGTGATGCTGCTGTGGGGGTGCTAGGGGATCCAAGGCAGTCGTGGGTCAAGAATGATGTCCATGTTGTTCTCAAACCATGCTTTTCAACCCCGAAGTGCCCCTGGCTCTCACCTACAGTCCCAAAGAGCCATAGAAACACGAAGAGCAACTTCATGAGAAGCAGGGATGTCACAGTGTGAGCCGACAAGATGGCTGGGCTCCTAGGATTGCTCCTCACTAGAGGCACAATCTTGGCTAATGTCTGAAAGGGACTGCATCAGCCTCTGCACCAGTAAAACGGGGTGATGATGTCATCTTTGTGGGGTCATGATGGAGACCGGATATGCTAATATATGCAAAGTGCGCAGTGAACAGGGGCCACCACCATCACAAGGTCTCCAACACACGTCTCCGTTTCCCTCCTGTTTGTCCTCTATGTTTATATTCCTTGACCTGTGACCTCAAATGACCAATCTCTCCTCATCCGTTCAATTTCTTTTCCCTAAACTTTCTGTTCAGCAGCCCAGGCTCCATTCTCTGCACACACACATCTCTCCAGTGAGATTTATCTGATTAAACAGAAAGCCACACTGAAGGTAATAAGAGCCGTCCGCTCTCTCGGCTGAGGCTGGTTCGTGGTGCGCATGCTGATGACACCAGGCGTGCAGAGAGCTTGGACTTGGCTACAGCAACACCCCCAGACGTGCCCCCCAACACAAAAGCCTCTAAAGAGTTGCTTGTATCCCCATGTCCCTGTCTCATCCAGGACCCCATACCGCATCCCACCTCTGTTCTAATGAGATACACAGGGAAAGTCAGAGCCAAAAAAAGCAGTGGATGCAGAATTATAATTAGTGACATAAGGTATTAGGCATATGGGGCCTCCACACACACGTGGGTTTGACTGTGGCAAGCTGCCATGTCATTCCATGGAATGTGCATGAATTTTCCAGAAACGAAAAGGAATGGCTTCTCCTTCATAGCCCTGGATTCTCCCAGAGAACATTAAGAATTTGGGCTGAAGAGATGACTTGGGTAATAAAGTTCTTGCCACGCAAGCATGAGAATCTGAATTGTACTCCCAGCACCCATAAGAAAAACCCAGGTGCTGGGTTAAACACCCTGATAACCCCAATAATAGGAAGCCAGAGATAGGAGAATCCAGCCAGTCTAGGCAAAGCAATGAGTTCCAGGGTCCGTGAGAGACCCTTCTCAAAAACAGGGTGGAAAGCAACTGAAGGAGAGGCTCAACATTGACCTCTAGATTCTACATGTACACACATGCACACATGAACACAGACACACAAGAAGAATCCTCCCAAGGGTCTGATTGAAAACACCAGGGTCAGAATTTGGGGGAGGGGGGGGTTGCTTGGTTGGTTGGTTTGAGACAGAGTCTCACTCTATCACCCAGATGGCCCTCAGACTTGAAGCCCCAAAGCAATCTTCCTGCCTCAGCCTCCCAAATGTTGGAATTACAGCCGTGAGCCTGGGGATTTGGGGGACTTCAGACTGATTAAACCCCTAATGAAATATGATTGCACAGGTAAATTAAACTTTATCCAGGATCTCAACTATCTACTATTCTTTTAACAAGTCTCTGGGGCCCCTTCCATGCACTAGGCGTTCTGTTTCGTGAAAGCCATGTCCACTACCCTGTGAGATTATGCTCTGACTCCTGTCTGCACAAGACCCAATTTTTCCTATTCTGAGGGGAAGGAAGGTTGTAGAGTTGATCAAAGAATGAGGGATTCCCTTACCCAAGCCTTGACACGTGCACATAAAGAGGGAGGAGATGAGAATAAAGAAAAGCACGAACAGGGGGCTGGAGAGATGGCTCAGAGGTTAAGAGCACTGACTGCTCTTCCAGAGGTCCTGAGTTCAATTCCCAGCAACCACATGGTAGTTCACAGTCATCTGTAATGAGATCTGGTGCCCTCTTCTGGCCAGCAAGCAGACAGACAGAACACTGTATACATAATAAATAAAAAAAGCACGAACATTGTTTAGCAAGTCCCCAATGGAGGGCCACAAGCTGGACTGATCAAGTTACATACTTAAGCCTCAGTTTCCGATGTGTAAGTGGACTTTTCTACAAAGTAAGATACAGTATGTTCAGAGCGCGTGTTGATTATATCATTGTTCTGCTCGTGATGTTACCCGCCAACAAGGGAAGCTTTCTGAAAGTAAGACAGAACGTGAGAGAGACGGGCACATTCTCATCGGGTGAATATACTTGATGATGTACATGATATTGTGGCCTGAGTAGACCAGGCTGGAGGATCCAAGATGCTACAAGATGCCAGGACCATAGTGCGGAGAGCAAGGTATTTGCTTTCTGAGGTCCCTACCTGTCGAAGCCTGGCACTTCCAGAACTCTGAGAGGGAGAACCTCCTTAAATTTGCTAGACCTCTCATTGAACCCTTCTACGGCTGGCCCTGCTCTGTGCGGACACGGAAAGAAACAGAGTTGGTGCACAGAAGGCTGGGGAATGCTACTGTGAGCCCAGAGAGCATGACCAGAACCGGATGAATCCTGAGCTTCTTCCCTGAGCACAGACTTCTCTCGATAGCAGAAGAGAATTGTATTGAAATGTGTGTGCGTCTTTCCCACATGCAGCCATGGGAAGAAGGCTGGGGCAAGGGCATCTTGTTCCCTAAGATCCCAGGGAGAGGAACTTGATGTATGTGGCTGTGGCATTCTGCTCCCTGGAACTGCTTAGCAGATCACGAAGTGAGAGTAATAAAATGTCAGGCTCTCCCCGACCAGCTTAAGCCCCTTACCGCAATCAAATAAAATCAGAACTGCACAGCTGGCCAGGGGAAGCCAGATGTTGACCTGATGATGCAACTCAGGAGAAGCTGGGGGTGGCCAGCCATACCCTTGCTGATAACAACCTCCAAACCTGCTAGGGCCAGAACCAGTTCAGTCCATCAAACGAAGAACACCAGCCTGGCACAGGCATCTCTTCCCCAGAGCTCAGCAGACAGCACCTCCCTACCATCTGCCATACCCTTCATTCAAAAGCACGGTGTGGACAGTGGCAGATGTCTGTCGGGCCTTTCTAAAAGAACACAGAGGTTTAAATGACTAAAAACCCAGACAGTGTCTGATCATCCAAATACTGCCTTCCTCTTCCAGCCTACTACAGGGGTCTGATGGTGCCATCTAAACCAGATGGCAACTTCCTCTCCTAAAAGCTATAGTATCTCACCAGTTCTGTCCCCTGAACAATTAGAAGCCAGAAGGCAAGCTGAAGAGGTGGTTCAGTGGGTAGAGTGTTTGCATTGCAAGAATGAGGACTTGAGTTCAATCCCCAGAAGTCACATTAAAAAGTTGAGAGTAGTGATATACAACTATAATGCCAGGATAGTGGAGACAGGAAGAGCCCCAGGGCTCACTGCCTGGTCACTATAGCCTCATTAGTGAGCTCTATATTTACTAGTGAGAGACCCTGTCTCAAAGAACTAGTGCAGAGGCAGTTGAGGATGACATCAATGCTGGACTTCCATATACACATGGACATATGTGCACAAGCACCCACACAGACTCTATCTATCTATCTATCTATCTATCTATCTATCTATCTATCTATCTATCTATCTATCTATCTCTTTCTCTCTCTGGAAAACAGAAGACAAAGACTCCTCCATTTGGTGACAAAGGGCCTTTGCTTTGTGCCAGGGACTGAAGGAGACATCCATATGGGAAATTATTCTGGTTGGCAGTGGCATTTTTATTTGCTCATGCCACAAGCATACACCTGATGCATACAGTGGGTAAATATTAATAAAACAGAAGGCAGGCCAAGCTCACAGATCCATCAGCCTCTGCCTCCCAAGCGCTGGGATCAAAGATATGCATCGCCATGCCTGGCTTACATGCCCTGATTTTCATGGAATTCAAACTCGGGGCCTCACCCTTGCAGAGTGAGCACTTCACCCACTGAGCCATCTCCCCAGCCTCCGCTTCCCTTAACTGTAGACCATAAGGACATAGACCATGGATCCATCCTTGCAACTCCAAAACTCCAACCTGTGCTGTGTTCCACCCTCATCTCTTACCCTCTTGCCACTGTTTGCCACTGTGCTCTCTCTCTCTCTCTCTCTCTCTCTCTCTCTCTCTCTCTCTCACACACACACACACACACACACACACACACACACACAATTTTTTTTCTGCTTCCCAAATCCTCTCTCACCTCTAGACTTCAAATAAGCTGATCCTTCTGCGCACATTCTTCCTCCCCTGGGTCTTCAAGGCAGCCCCACACCAGACTAAGAGTTTGAGTGCAAAAGTCATTTCCCCCACAAGCCCATTTGCCTGTCCCCACTCCCACAACTGCATGGAGCATCCAATCGCTACATCAGTGGTTCTCAACCTGTGGGTTGCAACCCCCTGGGGGTCAAACTGCCCTTTCACAAGGGTCACCTAAGACCATCAGAAAACACAGATGTCACAGATATTGTGATCCGTAGCAGTAGCAAAATTAGAGTTATGGAAGTAGCGATGAAATAATGTTATGGTTGGGGTCACCACAACATGTATTCAAGGGTCACAGCACTGGGAAGGTTGAGGCCACTGCTCTACAATAGTCAGTCCCTTGACAGCAGCCATTAATCACCCTCAGATGCTTCTATCCTTGGGCTCTCCTCCTTTTGGTACCCTTACTGCTTCTCTTTCCTCCTCCAGTTCCCAGAATCCCCCTCAGCTACCTGGGCCTCTTGATTTCTCTCCTGTATTGCCTCTAATCCTTATCACTTTGCCTGTCCTTACCTCTAGGCCTCCTCTGCCTATAGTGAGCCAGGGAAGTGGAATGCGTGGAGCATTGTGAGGACCCCCCCATTCCGGCTAACCTTGGAGGCATGGTGCTACATATGATATGGTGGAAGCTGCCATGTCCTAACCAGCCCCGGCTTATCTCAAACGCAGATCCATACTTCTTACTCCCTGTCCCTGGAGAGTGAGACTCTGGACATCAGTCCAGCCTTTCTTCCAAAACATCACCGAGAAATAAGTTGGCTCACTGAGCAGACATATTAACACTGAATGGAAAAGAACCAAAACAAGTATGTGGGCATCCCCAAAGGAGTCAGGACCAGCTTCCACCCCAGGACCAGTTGCATGATACGGCAAACTCATAAGATGGTGCTTATCGGATTCAGGATCCTCCCAATTTATACTAAGCCACTCATTTCAGATCATAGGTACCCAAAAACCAGGACTCACGCAAAGTCCCACAGTCCCCATGTTCTTGCATCGTCCTGCCTAAAGCTTGAGCACTGAGCCCAAGACTGTCCCATGCTGTCCTGGTTGCTCTCTGTTGCTGGGATAAACAACTGTGACCAGAATTAATTAACTCGAGGAAAGAAATTAATTATTTGGCTTACAAAATTACAGTTCATCAGCAAGGGAAGCCAGGGCAGGAACTCAGGGCAGGAACCTGAAGGCAGGAATTGAAGCAGACGCCATAGAGGAATACTGCTTACCAGCTTGCTCCCCCTGATTTTCTCAGTCTGCTTTCTCATACGACCCAGGATCACATGACCAGGGAGTGGCACTACCCACAATAGCCTGGGCCCTCCCACATGAAATCATTCATTAATCAAGAAAATGACCCACACACATGCATACAGGACAATCTGAGGGAGAAAATTCCTCAATTAAGATTCCCTTCCCTGAGGTGACTCTAGTTTGTATCAAGTTGACGAACAGATGCACATTGTATCTGCCATTCGGAATCACAACTCAGGTTCCTTAAGACCCCTGCGGGGACACCTGCCTTGAACAGAAGATGACAGATTCCCCATGCTCTGTTCAAAGATGCATCTACTACCAAAAACCTTCCATGGAACTGAGGTTCCTTCACTTTCTGACAATTAGTATTCATCAAACCTATGTGGGGGCTGGAGAGATGGCTCAGAGTTAAGAACACTTGCTGCTCTCCAAGAGGACCCTAGTTCACTTTCGAGCACCCCTGGCAGGCCATACACAAATACCCATAACCCCAGGCCCAGAGGATTCGATGCCCTCAATGCCTTCTTCTGAATTCCATGGGTGCCTGTTCTCACAGATGCACAAACCACACACACACACACACACACACACACACACACACACACACACACACAAAATCTAATATAAATCTTTTTTAAAAAATGAAGTAATTTGTCTTGCTTCCCAGTGCTTATACGTGGCCAGGTGCCTCATTTTCAGACTCATTCAGCTTTTGTAAAGTCCCCAGAGGCAGTGACTCCAAATGCAGTGTGTTTGCTGCCTACAGATGCCCAGACCTCAGATCCACTGAAGATGAGGGAGAGGCTTAAAATAATCCTGTGCAAATTGCACTGTCCAAACAGAGGCAGAAACGGCTGAGGATTATCAGGTGCAGGGAAATGGCCACTTTGGCATCAAGATGGAGCCTTTGTTTCTGGGGAAATATTAGGAAACCTTGGAGATTTGGAGGTTGGTGTTGAGCACACACAATGAATTTCAGGTTTGTTGGTTTGTTTGCTTGTGTCTTTTTAGTTTTGGAGGGAGGCAGATTTTTAATGTTTATCTTACCTGTATGTGTGTTCTCAGAGGCTGGTAGAGGGCATTGTATCCCTAGAAGCTGGCGTTACAGTCGTAAGCCACCTGATGTGGGTGTTAGTGTCTAAACTTGGGTCCTCTGATAGAGCAGTAAAAGGCCCTAACTGCCGAGCCACTTCCAGCTCCATTCTTGTTTTTCCAGAAAGGATCTCACTATGTATCCCAAACTGGACCCAAACTTGGAACAATCCCCCCGCCTCAGCCTCTCGAGTCCTGAGATTGCAGGGGTATACCACCATACCCAGCTTGCATCGTTACTGAATCAGTTTTCTCAGAGACAGTCAGAGCTAAGTCTGAGTGTATCCATATGTTTCCGACACAGCTCTTCCCTAACGGTGAGAACAACCTCAGGCTGTGGACACCGGCAAGCAGCACCACGCCGATGCCCAAAGCGTTCCCCTCTACATGTAATTGTCGTTGTACTGGCTGATGTGGTCCTATCCTGGTCAGGTTTCATTGTCAACGTGACACAACCTAGAATCACTCAATAGACGAGAATCTCACTTGAGGCATTGCCTCCCTCAGACTGGCCTATAAGCAAGCCTATTGGACATTTTCTAGATTAACGATTGATATGGGAGGGTCCAGCCCATGATGGGCAGTGCCACCCCTGGGCAGGCAGTCCTGGAGTGTATAAGAAAGTAAACTGAGCAAGCCATGGGGAGCAAGCCACTAAGCGGTGTTTCTCCATTGCTCTCCCTCAGTTCTTGTCTCTCTCTGGGAAGGCACAGGCAGCACCAGTGGGAGCTATTGCTGCATTATATGTCACGATGCATAGAAAAACAAACGTGTATAATACTTGCATCGATGGTTGTCATCATTCACCCGTCACTGTACACATTGTACCCCATTGACTACAATGGCCCTAACCTGCCATAGATACAGGTACCCTCGTGTTTGCTCACACTAAGCTCTGTGACATTATCTGCTTCACATCCACACTCTAGTCTCTGAACACAGCTGTTACACACCCTCCTTTGGGATACATGGCATCCCCATCAATACATGCGGAAGCCCATCTCATCAGAGGACCCCAGCTGCACCACAACCCCCATCCAAACAATGGCAATGTTCTTCATCAGTCCAGTACAGCTCCCTGAGACCTGAATAGGGCACTCTCAAAGCCTCAGCAAGGATGTCTAGGAAATTCCAGCATGCCTTGCAAATCTCCTAAGAAACACCAGACTGTGTCTGTGTTTTTATTACTGTGTATAATAGTCTAATTATATTTTTAAATTGTTAACCCATGTATCAATATTTACGAACACTTCCTATTAGCAGGTATATTTATTTGATTAATTAATGGATGTCTCAATCATTATTAAGTCACCACGCAATCGCTGAGCACCAATTAAGTTTGAGACATCAGGGTAGACACCTGGGAGATTAGAAAACAAATGGGTAATAAATAAATTTATGTGATCTCTGCCCTTGGATATAAACATAGATACAGCTTCAAAAACAAACGGTTGTAACTGGCAAGTGGCTCACTTGGTAAAGGCACCTGCTGTCAAGTGTATTGGCCTGAGTTCGATCCCCAGGACCCACGTGTTAGACAAAAAAAAAATTATTCCTCTGAGCTTTCCTCTGATCAATATGCATGTGCACAAGAAGGAAAGAAAGAAGAGAGAGAGAGAGAGAGAGAGAGAGAGAGAGAGAGAAAGGGCGGGAGGAAGGAAGGAAGGAAGGAAGGAAGGAAGGAAGGAAGGGGAAGAGAGAGAGAAAGAAAGAAAGAAAGAAAGAAAGAAAGAAAGAAAGAAAGAAAGAAAGAGAAAGAGAGAGAGAAAGAAAGAAAGAAAGGGAGGAAGAAAGGAAGAGAGAGAAAGAAAGAAAGAAAGAAAGAAAGAAAGAAAGAAAGAAAGAAAGAAAGAAAGAAAGGGAAAGACCTTCTCTGGGGTCAGTCCCCAGCAATGAAGACAAAGGTTCAAGAAAGAAGGCAAACAAAGAATGAGTCCAGTTCAATACGGACCCTAGGGGGACCCAAGGCACACATGCCTTTTTCTGCTTCTGTGCTCCCTCCATCTTTGAAGACCCACAAGCCTCTGCCAGGGCAGCACACGGGTCTCTCCATCTGAGTGTAGCTGTAGACTTCAGGCCTCTTAGGGACCCAAAGCATGAAAACCCAAGTGACCGCTCTTCAACCCTTATGCCTCCAACCATGACTCGTGTTGAAATCTGGGCACTTTGGGACCTTGTTTAGGTGTGACTAACCTGCCTTGTTAGGGAAAAGAGGCCTGACAGAAATACCTTGGAACGTCACCAGACACTTAATTTCCATCCTCCCTACTCCTGGTCCCAAGGATTAACTGATCAACTCTGGAACCTGTGTCGCACCTTCCACTACTCTGCCTCAACTCTGCCCACCCCACCCCCACCCTCACTTTTTGTAAGCAGTGATGTGAGTTATTGAAGACATTTTGGTATAGCACAGGTTTAACAAGAAAAAGAAGCACTCAAAAAGAAAGACACCCGTGAGCATGGATGTGGGCTTCTCAAGGAAGTCACATTTCGGGGGGGGGGGGGGTGGGGTGCGTAGTGTTTGCTATGTAGCACAGGATGGCTTCAAACTTACAGCAATCCTCTCGCCTCAGCCTCTGGAGTGCTGGGGTTACAGGCACGCACCACCTCCAGTTTCTAAGGGTGGATTTCTAAAATACTTGTTTTGTAATGTAAGCATCCCTGTGCATAAGGGTATATGCCTGGGAAAGGTCAGCAGGTTGAACTTGTATTTCCAAATGCATTTGACTGTAGCAGCTTTTATTTATCTATTTGCTCATTTTTACAATAGCTGATTCTGAGAACTTGAAAGGAAGTGGTTATCTCTGAGGTCCTTTAACTACCCACGCACCTGTGAGAGGGCAGGTACCCCTACACCCACAAGCAGAGCTGAGTCAGCCAGTCTGACCCCTCACTCTTCTCCTCAAGGGAGACCCGGATCCAACCCCTCAGCCTCCTCTCCCAAGCAGACCCAGCAGCCACTGAGATGACTCATGATCACAGACACTGGGAGGAGCGGGAGACTTCTCAACCTGTCAGACACTGGCTATCTGCCAGGCTCCAGGCTGGCTTCCACTGAGGCTGCATAAACTGTGTGGCCTGAGCACCACCATCAACCTTGTGTTCTCTCTCTCTCTCTCTCTCTCTCTCTCCTTAGCCTTGCTGCTTCCAAGGAGGCCGAAGCTGCCCGCTCTGCACCCAAGCCTATGTCACCCTCGGACTTCCTAGATAAGCTCATGGGGAGGACTTCTGGGTATGATGCTAGGATCAGGCCCAACTTTAAAGGTAGGAAAACATTCCTTTCAGAATCACAGGAGAAGTTCTCCCATGAGACACACTTGCTGCGACACCTCCTTCCCACCCCACCCCACCCCCGCCCCCCCCCCCCCCCCCCCCACCCCACCCCCGCCCCCGCCCGCACTTCCTTCTCCACCCAAGGTAGACATTGCTAATCGATGCAATCTCTTTTCCCAACAAGCTCAGACAGAGCCTCAGAGAATTCAGCTCAATAGTACCTCTGGTTTCTGGAAGTCAGTAAGTGAACGAGGGTCTATTTTACTGTGTCTAGTGTCACAGACGGTAAAACAAAGAAAGTGGGTCAAGTTTCGGCTGAAGCACGGGCTTCCTCTGTGAGCTGGGTCAAGCCCCTCCCTTCGTCTGAGCCTCAAGTTTCACATCTCTGCATGGCCCACCCGGCTCTGTGTGCAGCCATTCCCATGACTCTTGGGGTTTTAGGTTTCCACCAGGAATCCTGAGAAGAAGACACGGATGAGGAGCAGGCCCATCTAGGCCTTGACCCAAGGAGCTCCCCTTCTGTTTGTTCTAGAAGAGGCCCTCCTACTCAAACCCACCTGCAGAAGACTCCCACAGACTAACGGACATTTCTGCAGTTTCCTCGTGTAAATGAGACTCACCTACCCTTCTCCTCTTTGTTCGGTCTGGGATGGAAGCCCATGGCATGGGGTTGCCCACATTCAGGATGGGTCTTCCCAGACAAAGGTCAGACACCCCAGGTAGAGACCATGGAGAAAAAGCCACAGGCCCCTGTGGATGAAGAAGACTCCCCTTAACTCCAGTCTGTAGGTCCCCTGTGGGAATGAGGACCCCATTTGGCCAGTGAGCCAATGCTCCAAGAAGACCCAAACTGAACCCTACATGAAATTCTTAATTCCTGGATCATGTAAATTCAAATGAAACATTCAGGGTTCATTGCTGCGAAATGCTGGTCCAGGCAGTCGGACAAAGTTCTCTGCATTTGTGGGACCTCAGTACCAATAACAAGAGGAGATAGGGGCTCTGTGTTCTCTGGTGCCTTTGAATGTTCTGTCTTGATCGACTTGAATCTTGCAGACATGGCTTTAAGAACCTCTTGAGAGCCTGTGCACCCAGAACTTCCACACAGAACCTTGTAAAAATCTGATCCCAAGAACCAATAGCCTATACTTGCACCTCACAGTCCATTACTGAGGGCAGTTGGGCAGGAACTCCAGGATGGAACCTAGAGACAGAAACTGATGCAGAGGCCGTGGAGGAGTGCTTCTTACTGGCTTGCTCAGTTTGCTTTCTTATACACCCCAGGCCTACCTTCCTAAGGGGTAGCATCGTTCACAGTGGGCTGGGCCTACCTACACCAATGACTACTGAGGACAGTACACCACAGGCCAATCCGGTGGGGCATTTTCTCAACTGAGGTTACCAAACATCTCTAGCTTGCGTCAAGTTGACATAAAACTAGCCAGCACATCTTGGTTCTCCTTGGACCAGGACACTTGGTAGTACAGCTGGCTGGAGTAGTTCCCCAAATTAAAATCTCAAGAGTCTGGAGGGGCAACAGGCAGCTATACTGCAAGGGTCGAACAAGATGAAGAAAAATATAGAAAACTTAGAGGCTAGAGAGACCGTTCCGTGAGCTAAAAGTACCCACAGTTCAGATCTCTGACACCGATGTAAAAGCCAGGCATGGCCACACAATGACTATAACACTAATACTGCAAAAGCAGACACAGGCAGATCGCTGGCCTCCAGGCACCCAGTTGATGAGATCTGGGTTCCATGGGAGACCGTGTCTCCAAATATAAGGTTTAGAGCAACAGTCAGAGACACCCAACCTCTACCTCCCCCTTCTCTCTTCTCTTTATCCAAATAAATAAATAAGTAAAATAGAGAAAACCCGAGTCCCTTGCAAGGTCCACTCCTCCTCAGTTCCTGCCCAGGGCATCCAGGAAGGAGTGAAAACCGCATCATTAGTCAGGTCCTCCAAGACAGTACTTAAGTCTGAGGTTCTATGTCAAAAATTTCCGAAACTGATACTAAATAACAGCTTTTGAGACTAGCATTGGCTAAGCCAAACCCATTCCGGCAGAGGACAGTAGGGACCTTAGCCACCGGGCTGCACCAATTGCCCTAGTTAGCCGGGTTTTGTTTTTTTTTTTTTTAGAAATTAGTCCACAACGCCCTCTGGTGGACTCTTTTGGAACTTCACCATATCACGGTCCAAGTTTTTCTTTTTATTTAGCGTCATACTGTACAGATGCCCCAAAGAGTTACCTCCAAGGTTCAAGGGCTATTCTTTGTGCATGCCACCGTACTTCACACACAGAAAGCCCTCAATAAGCTTGTGTAGCCCAATCAAAAAGTCAAGATCCTCCTGCATCAGCCTCCTGAGTGCTGAGATTAGAGCATGCGCACCTCTGTGCCCCTCTGAAAATCTTACTTAGAACACTCGAGTCCCATATCTACAGGCCTACATAATCTCTTAGACGTCTTCCTACTCCCAAATGGCTCCCCCTTCAGCCTATGCCTGGCTAGAAGCCAGGTCACCTCCCGTGCAGCTCCCAGACAGGAGCTAGGAGAAGGACTTTGCTCCTCCCCCTTAAGACGAAAGCAGTACCGGAAGCCTACTATACCAGGCCTTCTCTCCTTATCCCGCTTCAGACTCATATAAGACTCCCCAAAGGCCAGGAAAACCCCAGGATTCCTAACACGACCATGCAGCTCAGACTCCAAAGGCTCCCTACACACGCACTCACGCACGCACGCACGCACGCACACAGTTTGAAATCTCAGCAGTTATCCCTCAGTAGCTTACCTGTTCAACATGAGCAACCCGCTTCTGGCCAGCCTAAAGTCCGAGGTGGCCAAGGACTACAGACACTTGGTCTGCGGAGCACAAAGTCGATTCATACTCTAATACGGATGTAAGTAGCACTAACACTACTCATTAAGCCTACATTCCCCTCCTACCTCTTTGCCCCTCCTCCCCGCGAGAGATTCCTTCCTGGACCTAAGCACCTGACTTAGCATCCAAAGAGGGATGCAAGAAGGACCAGGCCCTCCCAGCTCTTCTGAGGGTTTACCTTAGCTAAGGCTCTGTGTGCTGCAGTGGCTTCCGGGATCAGGGGCATAGCCCAATGCAAACACTTACACAAAAGCAAAATTAAACTTTAATATTTAATGAAATATATACATTATCCTGCTGCCAACGGCAACCGGATTGTGATTTTCTCAAGATAATTTAATTTCGGGTTTATATCCATGAGCCACGCCTCTCCACGGGGTCCTTTGGGCTGGTGCCCTCTCACACTCATGCATCAGCCTCTCATTGATATGGAAGACACAGTGCCGGGTGCGCACAACCCTGTGCGCGCATCACCTCGAGGCAGGAGCGGTAACTCTTTGGGGCATCTAAATGAAACGAGGCTAAATCAAAAGAAAAACCTGGATCTGGGGTTAAATGAATGAGGGGAATAGGCGCCTGATTATGTGACCCCAACAAAGCAGTGGTTCTCAGCCAGCACAGGCAAACAATGCTTTTAATACGCACCGTTAGCCGGTAGCGAGGGCTCTGGGTTATGAATGGGAGATGCGATCCTTCTGAGCAACCCCCAAACCTTACTATACATGCGGATCACCCAGGTGGCTTGTTAGACAATCGGCCTTGTGCTGAGGGTCACTGCTAAGGGCTGAGCCAAGGGCCCTGCGATTTTTGTTCTGTTTTGGTTTGGTTTTGATGTCTTGAGGCGGGAGACTCGCTCTGGAGCCCATGCTGACCTCGGTCTTCCGGCCTTCCTACATCACCCTCTTGGGTGTTAAGACTACAGGCGTGAGGTCACCATAACTCACAGGCTCTGCGATTGAAATTTTGCAGAGGGCCTCAGCCGCACACAAGTCTGGTAAAGGGATGGAAAGTACCCCAGCCCCACTAGCTCATAATCCAGACTATAGGCTAGCTTCCCTGAGAGGGTGCCAAACCGTTAGCTCTAAGACAGGCCGCCCAGCTTTCCTTACGAGTTTCTGCATCACTCGGGATGCCCCGTTTTCTTACCACCCTCCTCTCATCCTTTAACTATCTGTCACTCACATACGATATTCTCTGGAAACCTCCCCCCACCCTACCTTTTCTTCTTATGAACTGGTTCACCTGGAAAGGAAATGCAAATGTCCCAGAAGAGCAGGGGCAGACTGACTTTCTAGAAGTGGGGGTGGGGCAGCTCAGTGGAGTTCTTGCCTAGAATAGGCTAGGTCCTGAGTTCCATCCTCAGCACTGAGTATCAGGGGGAAGGAGAAGAAGGAAGGCAAAGGCCCTTTGATGAGACCTACTTCACCCACCCACTGCCTTACCTTAACCCCTTGTATCCCTAAAAGTTCTTGACACTCCCTGAGCCCTCAAAGGTGGATATTTGAGATAGAGATTTCCTTAATATTCCTCTAGATCAGCTTTGAATAAATTTGCTTCCGAAAAAGGAAGGAAAAGGATGAGGAGGAGGATAATGTTGATGGTAACTAATAATAATAACAATAACAATAATAATGCCCAGCCTTCCTTCCAAACTGTTACGGAGGACTGAGATTCAGAAAATGGAAGTCTTTCCTGTGCCTCAAGAGCAGGGGAGGCTGGGTACTCCAGAGGTTGACCTTCACTGCCTTGAGGGGTAACCTGGATTCTCACCCCAAGAGAAAACTTCCTCCTAGCCATCAAGCCTTCTGAGAGAAAGAGAATCTTAACTACGTTGTGTGTGGAAGCTGTAGGCTACCTTTTGAAGACAGACACCAAAGAACATAAAGCTATTATTTCCCTCTTCTTTCCACGCTCAGAAAGCTTCCATTCAAGTCCTGGCTCCACTGCCTTCTCTCTAGTGAGCCCAGATGAGTGCCTAAAACCCCCTGTGCTCCTTTGACAAGTGGGGACATGATAGAACACACCTAGAAATCCCAGCCCTCAGAAGGCTGAGGCAGAGGATCACTGTGGTTCCCTACCAGCCTGGGCTATGGGACAAGACCTGTACCATAAAGAGGGCGGGGAAAGCTGGGCAAATAACGAAACTGGTAAAGTACTTACCTTGCAAGCCTGAGGACCCGAGTGCACCCCCCAGCACCCAGGTGAAAACCCAGTCCCATCGTTCTAGCGCTAGGAGGTAGACACGGGGGCGTCCTCGGAGCTTGATGGCCAGCTAGCCCCGCCTGTTGTGGTGGTTTGAACGGGAAATGCCCCCCCCCCTGTTGACTTCGACACAGTTGGTGGTGCTGTTTGGAGCGGTGTAGGAGGTTGAGCCTTGCTGGAGGAAGTGTGCACTAGGAGATGACTTTAAGAGCGTGCAGCCTTGACCTACTTCCAGCTCTTTCTCTCTCTCACTCTCTCCCCTCTCTCTATTTCATGCTTGAGGCTAAAAGATGTAATCTCTTGGCTTTCTGTTCCTGTTGCCATGCTGCCATGTTTGCCCCCTGATGCCATGTCCCCCTGCCATGCTGAACTCTTACCTGACTGGAACCATGAGCCTGAATAAGCTCTTCCGTTCCAAAGTTGCTTTTGATCATGGTGTTTTATCAAAGCAACAGAAAAGTAGCAAAAAACAAAAAAACAAACAAACAAAAAAAAAAACAGTGAGGTATCCTATCTCCAAAATCAAGGTGGGGTGATACCCAAGGAATAATGACCAAAGTTGCCATCTGACCTCTGCCGGTGCATGCATGTGCATGCACGCACAGACACCACACACACACACACACACACACACACACACACACACACACGCACTGATTCTGGATTCTGCCCCTGGCCACATGACCCTGCTTCTTCTTCCCTCTCAACCTGCTTCCTGTGGAATAACTGTTAAGAATTAGAAAAATCAAAACTGCAACCCCGGCTCCACTATTCTCTAGCAGTGTGGCCATCGATGAATAATTTGGCCTCCCTGACCCTCGGTTTCCTACTCTGCCCAGAGCGGGTGACAACCAGCCTTCTCACGGAGCTGTTGGGAGAACATGGTGAGATCATGACAGTCAAGGTCTCGCTGAAGCAGCTCAGGAGCTGGTATCTGCTGCCATTCACAGTGCGACATGAAAGATCCCAGCTTCAGCCAGGAAAAGTTCGTCCCCCCGAGAAACAAGTACCAAGGCAGTGGCATTCCTTCCCTTCCCTTCCCTTCTTTTCTGGACATGGCAAAGCTAAAGAAAAAAAATTGTCCACAACGTATTGGCGGGGGGGCTTTTTTAAATTGATTTTTATTGAGCTCTACATTTTCCTCTGCCTCTTTCCTCCCCTTCAACCCTCTCCCAAGGTCCCCATGCCCCCAATTTACTCAGAAGATCTTGCCTTTTTCTACTTCCCGTCCACAAAGTATTTAACAAAGGCTTGTGGACTGTCCATCAGGCTCCCTCCAGATCCCTCACCTGCTAATTCCCATCATTGCCCCTTCATTCTCAGTTCACAAGTTCAAGGCAAAGAACTTGCTGTTCCTTGCGATTCCTGAGATGGCCTCCAAATGTTGTAGCCATAAATATATCTCAGACACAAATTAGAAGGCACCGATGGGGCCTGGGGAAGGGCTTTCAGCCGTATGGCAGGATGATGAATCACCCTTTGATAATGAATGTGCAGCTTGGCTCAGCCTCCTGTGAGGTGTACCTGCCCCTTACCTGGAAGCTGGGGAGTCTAGTCTGGCAGAGATGCTAAATGCCAGCTGGGGAGCCCAGGCACTTAGGGGCGGGGCAGATAACAAGCAGGGGGCTCCTTGGCACTGTGGGGAGGTCTACCCTTGAAGCCAGTTTCTCTGCAGCCTGTCAGTGGGAGTCTCTCTTGATTGGCAGGTCCCCCTGTGAACGTGAGCTGCAACATCTTCATCAACAGCTTCGGCTCCATTGCTGAGACAACCATGGTGAGTAAGTTATGGCATCCGCTGTCTCTGCGGTCAGTGTCTCTGTCCTGGGGAGGCTGCTCCTCCACACTGAGTTTCCCCCAAGAAAGCACAGAATTGGGTGTTTTTGTTGAGTCTCCTGTAGGTTTGAATTGTTGTGGGGTTTTTTTTTTCTGTCCAATTCAATGCTTTGGGTTAAGGTTTAACATCTGAAGAGGTCTAAATGGCTAACAAAGTTAGCACAGGACAAACCTTCCTAATTATAAGAGCAAAATCATAGAGTGTAATAGGGGAGAATTATGATTAAAGTCCATCGTATCTGTGAGTAAGACAATGTCATAATGGAGGCTGTGTATGGTGGAGCATGTCTACAATCCCAGGCTCACGGGGCAAAGGCGGGAGGATCTCTATGAATTGGAGTCTATAGTGTGAGTTCCAGGCTACCCACACCCTGTCTCAAAATAACAGCAACAAAAATTACACAAAGTATTTTAAAAAATTAAGCAACAAGGGATGAAGAGATGGCTCAGTGGTTAAGAGCATTGCCTGCTTTTCCAAAGGTCCTGAGTTCAATTCCCAGCAACCACATGGTGGCTCACAACCATCTGTAGTGGGGTCTGGTGCCCTCTTCTGGCCTGCAGACATACACACAGACAGAATACTGTATACATAATAAATAAACAAATATTTTTTAAAAAGTTAAACAACAAGGCTGAGGAGGTGGATCGGTCAGTGAAGAAGACCAGAGTTTAATCCCCCAGAATCTACTTTTTAAAAAAAAACACAGTGTTGCGGCATGAACTTCTAACCCCAGCACTGGCAAGGGTGAGATGGAGACAGGAAGGTCCTTGGGACTGATGGCAAACCAGACTAGCCCAAGGGGGAGCCCCAGGTTCCTGCGAAAGGCTGTCTAAAGAATAAGATGGATGGCATCTAAGGAACAACCCCAGGGTTAACTCTGGCCTCCACACACACACACATATACACCCACAAGAACATGCACACACATACATGCAAACACATGTATACTTGCACACATGTACACACACTTCAAACTACAGGGTAAGTGTGTCTAGATTGAAAGATAATATGCTTGGCTGTGGAAGCTCACACCCGTGATGGCAGCAGGCTGTGATCCTCAAGAAGCTGAGGCAGGGGGATAATGACTTAAAGGCCAGTCTGGGCTACATAATAAGACCCAGTCTCAAAAATAAATCAATCAAAGGGAAAACCTGCTAATGGCTTTCAAACCTACCCAGAGACTGGAGGAACACGCTGGTTGTAGATGCTGAAAGGGTGCGCTGGGCCAGCTGGGTTATTTGTTCTCTGTTGAATATGCTTCTAAGATTCTATAGTAAAAAGCTTTAAATAAAGTAATTGCTCTGGGGGGGGCACAAGGCAAAGATTAGTGAATGTTAATAGTGGTTATTTCTGACTCATAGAGTCACAGGTAATTTTATTTTATCTTATTCTGTCAGCATGGCTCCATCTTTCACATCTCTGTGAGAAGTAGATATGACATTAGGAATTCCAAACATATGAAACGACAGTTTGAAAGTTTCTCTTAATCACTCAGAACAACACATAAATCACTTGTGCTCATAGGGAGGGGGTGATCTAGCTTGTAAGAAAAAAAAACAAAAGGCAGCCTGGAGTCCACTTGTAAGCAGAGTGAGATTCAGCTCCCCCAACATTCAGACCTCGTGTCCCCAACACACCGCCACCTTGTGTCCCCAACAACCACCACCTCAGGTCCCCAACACACCGCCACCTCAGGTCCCCAACACACCGCCACCTCACATCCCCAACACACCGCCATCCACCTCTGCATCTTCTCTGCCAAAGTTTCTTAAATTTTTTTTCTATGTAGAACCCCTTGGTATCCAATAAATTTTTTCATGATAAGTATAGAAAATAAACACACAAATTAAATATTTACTGTTAATCATACAGAAATTCATCTTAAGATAATTATTTAATATGTATGCAATTTTGTCATTTATTAAAGACAAAAAATGTTGCTGGGCGGTGGTGGCACACACCTTTAATCCCAGCACTCAGGAGGCAGAGGCAGGAGGATCTCTGTGAGTTTGAGACCAACCTGGTCTACAAGAGCTAGTTCCAGGACAGGCTCCAAAGCTACAGAGAAACCCTGTCTCAAAAATCAAAAAAAAAAAAAAAAGACAAAAATGTTTATACTGAAGCAAAAAATATGTTTAGCTTGCTTTTACATAAGTAAATTAAAATTTTGTGTATGTGCCCATGCCTCTTTATGTGGGTGTGCCTGTGTGTGTGTGTGTGTGTGTGTGTGTGTGTGTGTGTGTGCGTGTGCTTGTGCGTGTGTGTATGTGTGTGTAAGATGTAGTGCATGTGAATGTGGGGGGTGGGGGCACGGTCATGAGTATGCATCTGCAGAGACCAGAAGAGAACATTGGGTACCTTCTTCTATCTCTCTCAACCCTGTCTGCTCTATTATTGCCTCTCAAGGGTCACTCACTAAACAGGAAGTCTGCCATTTGGGGTAGAGGTTGGCTGGCCAGAAAACTCCTGGAATCTTCAAGTCTTTGCCCCTGCAGTGCTAGGGATGTAAACACTCATATTCTTGCTTAGCTTTAAAGGAAAACGAACAGAGTCTTACTGTGTATCTCTAACTGGCCTGGGTGTAGCACGTAGTCAAGGATGGCCTTGAACTCACAGAGATCTGCACACTTTTGTCTTTGCATGCTGGGATTAAAGGCGCACACCACCACACCAGCCCTTCATACTCAGCTTTTTATTTAAATGCTGGGCTTTCGAACTTAGGTCCTCGTGCTTGCACAGGAAGCGCTCTTTCCCAGTCTCCAAAATTTAATCCTGACCAGAGAGTTGATGCTGTAAGACACAAGACACTGTCAGCATTTTCCAGGGTTCGCCAACACTGTAACTGTTCAGAACCATCAGGGCCAAAAGCCTCATATACATCACGTCAATACGCAGTACAAAAATAACAGGTGTGTGTTTAAGACATTTTCAGAAATTGTTGGAAATCCTGCCCTAATCCCAAACCAAAACACATTCAGTTTTTTGTTTTTTTAATGAAACTCAAGTCAGCAGTCTGAGCAGCATTTGCAAACTCAAACCTTCCAACAGAGTGCAACACAAAGACACTGATTTGAAATACGCGTGCTCAAAAATAAGAGTAGGAAAGACTGTCTTCATTTTCTACCATTACACCATGACTGCCTGCAGGAGCAGAAAACTTCCTATGTTTCTTGGGCTAAAGATACAACTTAATTGGCACAGGGCCTACCTGGCATATAGAATGCCCTGGATTCGCTCCCCTAGTACCACATACACTGTGTGTGCTAGCCCATGTCTCTAATCCCAGAACCCAGAAGATGGAGGCAGGAGGATCGGAAATTCAAGGTCATTCTTGGCTCCAAAGAAAGTTCAAAGCCAGCCAAGCACCCCAGGGAGGCCCTCATCTGGAGTCTCGGGTCTGTACTCTGGTACAGTTCCCAGTCACACGCTTTGCCGCCCCAGTCTGTCTGTTTGTCCCTCCCAGGACTGTACTAGAAGTACATGGCTGGTTGAATTTTTGTCTTGTTTCCCGAAGAGCCCAACCTCAGCAGCCAGCCCAGCAGTGCAGCTGCAGAAACTCGATCATTCTGTTAAATAAAGAAGCCTGAGCAGATGCCCGGCTCCCCGAGCCCAGCTGCTGCTTGGTCCTCAACATTTACAAACACTGGACCTGCTCCTCCAAACAGGTCCTTGACTTGCAAACTTGCCGAACTCTTTCTTCATGGGCAAAGGGACCAAAATCTGTCCTTTGGCAAAGAAACTTGTCTTGACAGGGTCAAGGTGTGGTGTGCATTCAAAAGACGGCTGAGCTGGGGAGAATCAGGCTCAGTCGGTAAAAGTATTTGCCACACAAACATAAGGATCTGAGCTCAGTCCCCCAAAGCCCACGTAAGACACTGGGCATATTAGCATCTACATCTCAGTGCAAAGGAGGTGGAGACAAGCAGGTCCCTGGAGCTCACTGGCAGCCAGCGGGGCTTACTCAGTGAGCCCTGGTAGCGGGATGCAGGGGGGAAGGGGGGAGCTGTAGATTGCAAATGAGGAACAATACCTGAGGTTAACCTACAACCTCTACATATGCAGATTAGTTGGTTGATTAATTAAACAAATCAGGGGCTGGACCACCTGCTTATGGAAATGAGCAAGCTCTGTAGGTAAGAATCCAATCACATTCACACACACAAATAAATATCTAGAAAGAAAGAAAGAAAGAAAGAAAGAAAGAAAGAAAGAAAGAAAGAAATACAAAAAGTGGGAACCCGACCATACACACCAAGCTCAGGGTCTTCCAACCACAAAGGTTCATTTCTCTCTCATCCAGCGGCTGCTGGGAAGCAGAGGGTTCTCCAGGGCTCCAGTCCTCAGGTACCAGTTCAGCACTCTGTTTCCATATCAACACCTGTAGCCAGGGAGATGTGATGTGTTGCAAGGCTGAGCACGGTTGTATTCCTCAGCAAAACGTCACCAACTAGGCTGCCCAAACATTGGCAATTGACTTTGTCTCAATTCTGGAGACTAGAGTCCAAGGTCAAGGTGCTACCAGGGTTCGTTACCAGTGAGACAGGCTTCCTGGATTGTGGACAGAGCTCTCTTCTACAGCATCCTCTCAGGCCTTCTTCCCTCTGCAGAGGGAGGAGGGGAGGGAGGGAATAAAAGGGAGAGACCCAGTGTCTCTCCTTCTCTTTTAGAAGACTTCATTACATTATTTATTTAGTGAATGTGTGAGTGAGTGAGTGTGTGTGTGTGTGTGTGTGTGTGAGAGAGAGAGAGAGAGAGAGAGAGACAGAGACAGAGAGAGACAGAGAGAGACAGAGACAGACAGACAGAACATCCACACCACATTGTGCACGTAACAATCAAAGAATACTTTTCAAGATTGGATTCTCCCCTTCCACGTCTTTATGGGTTCCAGGAATTGAACACAGGTCATCAGGCTTATGCAGACTTGATGAGCTGTCTTTCCAGCCCCTGCCTTGTTCTTCTAGGACAGTCTCTCACTGGCCCTGGAGTTCACCAATTCTGCTAGACTGGCAAGCCAGCAAACCCCAGGAATCCTCCTGTCTCCGCCCCCCAGCACTGAGGTTGCAGATGCATGTTGCCCCATCTGTCTTTTTTTGTGGGTGCTTAAGACCCTGTCCTTAGGCAGCAAGCACCTTCTCCCCTGGGCCATTTCTCCAACCCTGGGGTGCACTTTTTGAAAGTATTTTTGAGAAATATGATTGTCCATCCCTCTTCTAGAGAAGCCTCCATCACCAATCTCAACCACGGTGGTAATCATTTCTCTTCATCCTTCAACCAGGATATTATCAAGCTTTTTATCATCACCAAATATGATTTTCAAAATGCCATTTCATTGTCACTTTTAATTTGCACTCTCAATTCTTTGTAATTGTGAGCTGCGTTGTGTATATTGATTGGGCATTTTGAATAATATACAGAGGTGAGTGTGTGTGTGTGTGTGTGTGTGTGTGCGCGCGCGCGCGCGCTCACGCATACATACCCAGTGATCAGAGGAAGACATTAGACATCCTCCTTTAATATTCTGCCTTATATTCTTTTGAGACAAGGTCTCTCACTGAACCAGGAGCTCACCATTTTTACCAGGCTGACTGGTAAACTCCTGGGATGCTCCTGTTCCACCTGCAGCGGCGCTGGGGTTACAGGAATGTGTGGCCACGTGTTGCTTCTTATGGGGGTGCTGAGGACTCAAAACCGGGTCCTCACACTGGTGCAGCATCAAGTGACTTAGATTTCTTTTTCTTTTTCATCTGTAACTCTGTAATCCACTTTATTTTCCTGTGAAGTATTTATTTCTTTTTTTTTTCTTTAAGTATTTATTTCTTGATTGCTTAACTCTTTCTCTGGTGAGCAGCAAGTACTTCAACACATTTGGTGCTTGTTTTGTTTTGTGGATTTTGTTTTGTTTTGTAGGGTTTTTGTTTTGTTTTGTTTTGTTTTTGAGATGGGTCCCATGTATCCTAGGCTGCCCTCTAATTCTTTTTTATAGCTTGGATGACCTTTTATGCTCCTGATCCCCCTGCCTCCATCTCAAAAGTGCTAGGATTACAGGCATAGGCCACCATAACTTGTTCCAACACTATTTTTTTCCTAACACAATTTTTTTAAAATATTTATTTATTTATTCATTATGGATACAATATTCTGTCTGTGTGTATGTATGTCTGCAGACCAGAAGAGGGCACCAGACCTCATTACAGATGGTTGTGAACCACCATGTGGTTTCCGGGAATTGAACTCAGGACCTTTGGAAGAACAGGCAATGCTCTTAACCACTGAGCCATCTCTCCAGCCCTTCCTAACACAATTTTTAAAGTAGTCACTGTTTTGTTTGATTTGGGTTTAGGTTTTGACATAGGGTCTCACTATGCAGCCATGACTGGCCTGGAACTTGCTATGTAGACCAGTCTGTCTTTGAACTCACAGAGATCCTCCTGCCTCTGATTTCCCCAGTGCTGGGATTAAAGGTGTGCACCACCACATCCAGCAAAGTCTCTTTCCACTAGTTTGAAATACTGTCTTTCTCAGAAATTGAATTCTATCTATACAATTCCTAGCCACAAATCTTCATCCATTTCCTTCTCCTGAACCTACCAATAACACATCTGAGATCACTGTAAAACCCTGCACTTGTGTCTGGCAGAGTCCTCTTACAAGGTCTTCTTGACCCAACTAGCCATTTTTACTTCTATATACACTGTTTTTTTTATCAGTTCATTCTTTACGATAGTGCAAAGGATACAGATACAAATATCTAGGAAAAGGATTTAAAGTGTGAGGGGGGGTCAGGGTTCACAAGGTGACAAAAGAGGGCAAAGTATAAAGTCAGGTGGGAAATACAGGTTGGAGGCAAGACCTCTAGAGTGTCTGAGATGTTCTGGAGAGTGGATGGGTCCTCCAGTGCCTTTGGTCTCTAGGGCACTTTGTCAATCAGGGAGAGTTAGAGGAAGAAGAAGGGCTATGTGATTCCAGGGCATTCCGGCTTTTCCATATTGGAGGATGGGGAGAAACAGTCTATGGGAACATGGCTCTGGGAAATTCTGCAGGCCTCGTAGCTCTCTAAGTCCCTCCAGCATCGTGTGGATACGGGCCTTGATATTCATGGAGGCCTTGGTGGGGCTGTCGCTGAGTTCTGTGAGAAGAGAACTCTTTCAGTCAATGAACCTGAGAGCTTCAGTCAGTGTCGACGCCAGGAAAAAAAATATATCCCCAGGCCACATAGAAGTGTGAAGTATCTGGGACCACTGTGTCAACACAGAAATTACAGTCCAAATTCATCCGCATCTATAATTCCGAGCGCTCAGTTTCCTGGAGTTGCTCGCTGACATTTCTCAGTTGAAGGTATAAAAACACCTGCTCATATACCTGTCTCCATGTTCCAGCACCTTCTGCAAGTCTCACTACAGCACATCACTGATAAAGGCCTCATACCCCAGCACTTTCTCCCTCACAGTACCCAAGGCCCCCATTTGAGGGTGTCACCATGATGGGCTCCAGGACCTAAGTGCGGTGCTTCACTCTGCATTATTCTGGCGTGTGTGTGTGTGTGTGTGTGTGTGTGTGTGTGTGTGTGTGTGTGTATGTGTGTGTGTGTGTGTGAAGGTTATTGCTGCACATTGATTGTATAAATTATTGGGTTTCACTGTGATATCGTTCAACACTCACACAGCGTGCTTTCGTGGAGTCTGTTGTAATACGAGCGGCAGGGCTGCATCCCCGGCACCCGGCCACCCACATGGCTAGCTCTAGCTTATGCCCCAAAATAATTACACGGAAACTGTATTCTTTTAAACACCGCTTGGCCCATTATATCTAGCCTTTTCTTGGCTAACTCTCGCACCTGGACTAGCCCATTTCTTATAATCTGCTGTAGCCCATGAGCTGGCTTACCAGGAATGATCTTAACCTGCGTCTGCCTGGAGTGGGAGAATCATGGCGACTCTCTGACTCAGCTTCTTTCTCCCAGCCTTCTGTTCTGTTTACTCCTCCCACCTATGTTTTAACCTATGAGGGCCAAAGCAGTTTCTTTATTGCTTAACCAATGAAATCAACAGATTGATATATGACACTCCCACATCAGGAGTCCACACTTCATCCCAGGGGACTCCAATCAACATTTTGCAGCCTATAAAAATCTCTTCCAGCTCTAACTAGGATGGCATCGAGTTCATGGGAATTCACATGGAAACAATTGACATCTTTCCAATATTTTTGAAACATGGTGCATCCTTTATATTTATAGAGGTGCTCAATACTCCACTGATAACAAAGAGATAGCAGAGGACATTCGACTCGGCAACAGGCAGAAAATGAGGCTTTGGGCAATCTTGGAAGCATTTTCTCATAACTTCCCTCAGTCTACCACGGAAGAGGACCGTAGCCAGGAGTTTGGGACAGCCCAGAGTATAGCTCTCCATCAGAGAGGGAGAGTTGACACAGCAATATAATCCTAAAACTGGAGTGGAGAGACCAGACTGCCAGCTATTCCCATTTACAATGTATCTTGCTTGTGTGCTCAAATGCAATGGGCCTTGTTCACATGCTCACAAAGGGACTCCCTTGCCACCACTGCCCACACGGTAGGACGCCAAAAAAAAAAAAAAAACAGTTCTAAAATGCATCTTGCCTGACCACCCAGTATCCCTTTTCCAGTGACAAGAAGGAAGGATGACTCAGTGGTTAAAAGCACTGGCTGCTCTTCCAGAGGACGCAGGTTCAATTCTGAATATCCACATGACAGCTCACAACTGCCTGCAACTCCAGTTCTAGGGAATCGTATACCTTTTTCTGGCCTCTGTGGACACCAGGCTCACACGTGATGCACATGAACTCATGCAAGCACATGCATATACACAGAAATATAAATAAGTAAAATTTTAAAATAAAGTAGATAAGATGCTGGCTGTGCAAGCATGCTGACTTGAGTTCCAATCCCCAGCATCCACATAAAAAGATGGGCACAACTCGCTTATAATCCCAATGCTGTGTAGGTGGGCACAGGAGGATCCCTGGGAGTTGTTGACCAGATAGTTGGGAAGCTCTGGATCCCAGTGGAGACACTGACTCAAAAAAATAAGGTAGAGAGCAACCAAGAAAGAAACTCGATGCCAACCTCATGCCTCCTCATGTGCAGGTTCGCAGGTATGCATGTACAAACAAGCACACGTGGGCACATGTACACACATATATTCATTACAAACATATGTAAGTCAGTTTCCACTGGGACACGAAGACCCTGACCCTCAGATGATGCAGCATCATTAACTGCTAAATCCCTGCTCCACAACCTTCCTTTTCTTCTACTACAGGATTATCCCAACGTGTCTACAAAATCATCCTGTAAAGGAGATGCATCTGGGTTCTACTTATGAAATTAAAACATATTCCTAAGGGGTTGGGAGTGTAGCTCGTTTTGTAGAGGGTTTGCCTGGCCTGTGTGAAACCTTGAATTCAATCCCCTGCACCGCAGAAACTCAGACACATTGTGTGCTCAGCCAGCACTCTGGAGGTGGAGGCAGGAGGATCAATAATTCAAGGTCATCCTCAGCTACGTAGTGAGTTTAAGGCCAGCCTGGACTACAGGAGACCCTGTCTCAAGAAAACAAATTCCTGTTTACAAACATTGAGAGTACCCACAGGTGGCTATGGCTGAGGCCAGGCCTCACTGATCTGTTCATATGCATCTCGGTTATTAGTCTGACTCTCAGAGAGTGGCCTTCTTTTCTACTCTGAACATATCATCAGAATCTATGCTTAGTCTAATGGGGATTCTATGGTACTTGATGCTTCTTTTCTACTGTCTTATATGACTTTTTTGAGACAGAGCCCTACCAGGTCAACAATAGAGTTGTAAGATATGTATGCAGACCAGGTTGGTCTTACACTCACAGAGATCCACCGACCTCTGCCTCCCGAGTGCTGGGATTAAAAGCATGAGCCACTATATCCAGCTTTGTCTGACATGTTGACAGTCTTTGCTATTGTAGCCCAGAAGGGACTTTGGAGGTTCTATTTGGAGACTTTCATTTTGTTTGTTTGTTTGTTTGTTTGTTTGTTTGTTTGTGAGAGGCAGAGCACCACGGCATTCCTGTGGTGGTCAGAGGACAACATGCAAAGAAGTCAATCTTTTTCTTACACTGTGTGGGTCCTGGAATCAAATTCAAGCTGTTAGGTTTGGTGCAAGTACCCTTATTCATGGACCATCTCATATTTGGAGAGTTTGAAGGCTTTTTTTGTTGTTGTTGTTGTTGTTTTGTTTGTTTTGTTTTTGTTTTTCGAGACAGGGTTTCTCTGTAGCTTTGGAGCCTGTCCTGGCACTAGCTCTGTAGACCAGGCTGGCCTCGAACTCACAGAGATCCGCCTGGCTCTGCCTCCCAAGTGCTGGGATTAAAGGCGTGCGCCACCACCGCCCGGCGGCTTTTTTTTTTTTCATTTTATCATCTCTGCATTGGTGTTTGGCTTGCATGCACACCATATGAATGCCTGATTCTCTTAAACGTGAGAAGATGTCAAATCCCGGTGACTGGAGTACTATAGGTTAGGAGTTGCCATGGTGCTGCGGGGGATCAAGCCCTGGTCTTCCTGAAGAATAGCCAGTGCTCTCACCTCCATGCCATCTCTCCACCCCCCCAAAGATGTGCATTTTATGTGCCTGCATGCCTGTCTTTGTGTGGGTCTGTGCTCATGCCTGCAAGTACGGTACCTGATGAGGGTGCTGGGCACCAAACTCCGGTCCTCTGGGAGGGTAGTGTGCACTCTTAACTTCGGAGCCACGTCCCCAGCCTGCTACTTAGAGACTTCTGAGCTTCGAGGATCTGGAAGTTTTCATCTCTCCCAAGATCTGGTGAGCTTCAGCTGGTGTTCTACTAGACAGCCTTCTTGAGCCTCTCCTCCTCCCAGAATTCCCACAGTGCGAATTCTGTTCACTAACTCTGTCCCGTAAGTCCTGTCATTCCTCTTTTTCTCTTTTCTTAGTTCTGGCACATTGGGTCTGTTGCTGATCCAGTCACATCTTCATCTCATTGATGGAATCTTTCAAAGCAAAGGTTGTGTTGAGTTCTTTCTTCATGACCGCTTTTTCTCTGCGGATTTCACGTACCATCTCCCAGATACAAAGTTGTTTTCCTGAGTTGGTCACATTACCTATGTACATTCTTTCTCACACCACATTTCCCCAAGGTCATTATTTTGCATCCCCTTTTCAGGCATTTCATTGATTTCCTTTTATTTTGTGGCAGTAACTAGAGCTTCATTGTGTTTGGTAGCATTCCTCAAGAACTGCCCTGATTCCTTACTCAGGCTGTTTCTTCAGTCTCTGCACCAATATTGGAGCATCTTGTAAGACAGCCTTATCTTCCAGCTCTGTGGAAAAGGTTGTGTAGAGACTTTGTCCCACAGAAGGTACTGGGCTTCGATTGTCTAGGCTTTAATTCTGGATCACCTCACTAATATGATTACTTCAAGAGTAACTCAACTGAGGCTCAATTGATGAAGTGTCTCAAGCTCTGGCTTCCAGCTCCAGCACCCCATAAACCAGATATGGTGGTACCCCAGCGCTCAGGTCAGGGCAGAAGACCAGAAGTCCATGGTTATTCTCAGCTACACAACCAGTTGAAGTCAAGCCTGAGCTACATTATTTTGTCCCAAAACAACACAAACAGCTGAGATTAGTGAGTTCTTCAGGGGCCTGGGTTCCTCATGATTGGGGCATTGCTGTGGAGCTCTGTTACAGGTGGGAACAGCTAGCTGAGTCAGACCTCAGAGCTTGGATACACAGGTCTCACAGTCTTGGGCTGGTGTTACTGCTGGACTGGACCACCTGTTCATTGGAAAGCACAGCACCATATAGGCTTGGATTCCAGGGTCACAGTTATCCTCTTGGGCCTGGTGGGCATCATCTGTGTGAGCATGGCAGGATGCTGGTGGAGCCCTGGGAGTGGAGAGATGCTGCTGAGGTGGAGGGCACACTGAAGTAGTGACCCCAGTTTCAAGATGACACTGAAGCATAACAGCTCAAGCCTAAGGGAGTATAGCAGACGCTATACTCCATGGGACTCCAGTAGTTCCCTAAACCAGCCTCAAAGCTGAGAACTGTGGGACTTCCCTGTGGCTAGGAGCTGCTTCTAGGGATCTGCTGACCATTGCCTGACACCCTGGCTTCCTCCTGGCTCCAAGCTAATCCTAGCTGGGAAGCCAAGGTCACGGACCAGGGCATTGTTGCCTCTCTAGACTGTCATCCTGAGTTTCCTTAGCTCTCAAGACTCTAATCTCTCACCCTGCTTAATTCCAGGGTTCCTCCTTACAAAAACAAATGTGTCTTGGTCCTTCTTCATGGAAGAGAAGAATGCTGGGTACTTCTATTCTGCCTTTGGGGAATGAGCAGTGGCACCCACATGGGTGCTCACTGATATGAGTGCCTGTGAAGTCCAGAGGTCAACACAGGTGACCAGACACCAGGAACCATCCTCTATTGCGCTCCACTACTTTTCTTCCTTCCTTCCTTCCTTCCTTCCTTCCTTCCTTCCTTCCTTCCTTCCTTCCTTCCTTCCTTTTTTTTTGAGACAGGATCTCTGACTGACCCTATAACTTACCCTTAGAATTAGCCCTGCTGGTCAGCGAGTCCCCAGAATCTTTCTGTCTCTACCCCACCATTCTTAAGGCTGTTGATATATACCACAGTGTCTGGCTTTTACATGGATGCTGGGGATCCAAATTCAAGTCTTCATGCTTGTGGCACTAGTACCCTACCTACTGAGCAATCTTTGTGATTTTCTTTCCAAGATTATCAGTGGCCCATCTCACCATCATGGGCTGTCTTTCAAGGTTAACAACCCTACAACAGCCAGGACGAATCCCATATCATCAACCCATATTGTCAATCTCCCAAGTCAGAGTCCTCCTGACATTGACTATGTGCACGGTGACCCAGAATATGGCACAGCTCAGTGGGGTCCTGATAGACCCTGTCTACTCTACTCCCTCCTCCATGTCTGACAGAAAATTAAAATAAAATTAACATCCATTTCATATTGAGTAACATTTTAAAATATTGAACAGAATATTTAATATTTAAATAGCAAATATTTATTTTTAAAACACTTTTAAATGGTTTTAATATAATAATCAATATTGAAAATATATTTGAGATAAAGTAGATGGAACTTTTTTGTTTGTAAAAATATTTTGGAGCCAGCCAGTGGTGGTGCATGGCTTTAATTCCAGCACTTGGGAGGCAAAGGCAGGAGGCCACCCTGGTCTACAGGGTAAGTTTTAGGAATAGCCAGGGCTACAAAGAGAAACTTTGTTTCAAAAAAAAATTAAAAAATGTTTTTGAGACAAGTCTTACCATGTAGCCCAAATGCTGAGTTTAAAAGTGTGTGCCACCATGCCCGGCAGTTTTACTTTTATGAAAAAGAAATCAAAATACATTATACATTTATCAAAACAGTTTGGAACCGAAAGCCAGAGTCTTGGGCCCCATACATACAGCCTAGTGCTTAGCAACTCTGTGGCGTCAGGTAAGAACCTGACCTCAGGACGGTGAGATGGCTCAAGGTACCTGCAGACAAGCCTGATAGCCTGAGGTCATCCTCCTGAACTCATGTGGTAGAAAGAGAGAACCAACTCCCAAGTTGTTCTCTGGCATCCACATGTGTGCTGTGGCACACACATGCTCACACACATGCTCACACACACACACAAATAAAAAAATAGGTAAGGGCTTGACCTCCGCTTTAATCTGGTGAATCTGATTCCTCCCTGTGCCTGGATGATAAAAAGTTTAGAGACACAATTCATCTAAAGTTCTAACAAATATTCAACATCCAATCAAATGAGATGCTGTCAGTATTTATATACAATTTTTGAAGTCATACTGGGATTTCTTGATGCCATAAAGACACGCAAAGATCCTTACTTCCTTATCCAAACCTCCCACTGGCTCTTGACAGCAAAGATAACTCTGAGTGTGTGATATCCACCTGTGAAGGCGCCCAGCAGTGTGGTGTCCTAGAGGAGACTGAGGTTCGACAGGGCATCTGGAGTGGGGACAGCACAAGGCACAACAGTGAGATGTGCCTCTAACACTCTTGAATGGAAACGAGCAAGAAGGTTGGGGGACACCATGAAAAGATGGGGCACCCACCATCCCTGGACTTGGGAAAGGCACACAGTGGGCCAGGTTCTTCAGCCAGATCAGAAAGTGAGCTCTGAGAGAACCGGGACAGGAAGTTTCCTGACCTTTGCCCTCTGTGTCCCTTTTCTGCCATACCAGATGGCCCTGAGGGCTCATGAACTCAGAGAGAGCCTAGTTAAAGGCTTGGGTGGTACTAGTTTCCTGGGTTCAGATCCCAGCTCTGTCCTGATTGGAACCAAGTGAGACAACTTCCAAAGCCACACAACACAGCAAAGGAAAAGAAGTGAGGTGTAAGTCACATGACCATGTGACCTGGTAACTTCTCATTGCTATGATACAACACTCAACAGAAGCAACTTAAGGGACAAAGGGGCCATTCTGGCTCACACATCAAGTCTGCTATAGTGGGGAAACCAAGGCAGAAAGATCTTGAAGCACCTAGACACAATACAGCCACAGTCAAAAAGCAGAAAGGGTCTGCAGAGATGGCTCTGTGGTTAAGAGAACTGACTGGGCCTGCAGAGGACCCAGGCTCAGTTCTCAGCACCCACATGGCCGTTCACAACCACCTGTAACTCCAGTTCCAGGGGATCTGGTGCCCTCTCCTGGACTCCATGGACACTATACACATGGTGCATATACAGAGACATGGGCCCATACACTTACACATAAAAAATAAATCATTTTAGGCAGAAGAAGAAGCCAATAGCAGTGCCCTATTCCTTTTCTCAACTTATACAGTTCAGAATGCTCTCTCCAGAGAATGGTGCCACTCACGGTGGGCAGGCCTTCCCAACCCAAATAACACAATCAAGATGATACCCCACAAGCATGTCCAGAGGCCCCTCTCTCACATGAGTCTAGATTCTGTTCACATAACAATTAACACTAACCATCATATCATGTAAGCCTTGCCTTAGTTAGGGAATTGCTTGGCATCCTAGGAAATCCGCTAGCTTCCCTGGACTGTGTCTATGTGTAATATGTAGTTGAGACTGAAGTCTCCACAGCTCTTTCTAGCAGTAACACGTGTGTAAATGATAGCAATGATTTTTTTGCTTTTCCTTTTCTTTCTTTTTTCTTTTTTTTTTTTTATGGTTGTTGTTTTGTTGTTTTTCAAGAGAGGGTTTCTCTGTGTAGCTCTGGAGCCTGTCTTGGCATTCGCTCTGTAGACCAGGCTGACCTCAAACTCACAGAGATCCGACTGCTTCTGCCTCCCGAGTGCTGGGATTCAACGTGTGTGCCACCAGCGCCCAGCTAGTGGCGATGAGTTTTAAAGATCTCCAGGCACTCGAGAGGTCGCTCAGTGGTTAGCAGCGCTTGCTTCCCAGACCACGGCTGTCTCTTCATTCTGTTGGCGGTTCTCTTTGCGGTGCAGAAGCCCTTTCTGTTTAACAGTTTGTCGGTTCCTGCTTTTGCTTCCTGAGCTTTTGGAGTTGTCCAAGAAACCACAGCCCATGCCACCATCTCTACAGAGCTCCCCAAGGCTTTTCTCGAGTACTTTCAAAGTTTCAGGGTCTACATTAAGGCCTCTTATCTATTTTGAGCTAATTTGCCTGATCAGGGTGAGAAGTAGACAATGAACTTTCGGTCTTCTACATCTGGATGTCCTGCTTTTCCCAGCACTGTTTGTCGATGAAGCTGTCTTTTCTCCAGTGTCTGTTTTTGGCACCTTCGAAGGCAGTTGGCTGAAGATGCTGAGCTTATTTCGGGCACTGTGTTCTACCTCACTGATCTAAGCATCTGTTCCTGTGCCAGTATAGCACCATTTTTAACTATTGCTCAGGAAGGTGTCCTGAAACCAGGTACCATGACTCTCCAGCTTTATCCTTTCCACTCGAGATTATTTGGGCCTTTGTACTTCCGTAGAAATCTTAGGATTTTTTTTTTTAGTTCTGTGAAGCATGTCTCTGTTGTTCAAGTGAAGGTTACATTGCCTCTGTGAATGTTTTGTGTGGTAGGAGTCTTTTGACAAAAGGTCCTTTCCATCTGTGAACATGGGCAGCCCTTCCACCTTTCAGTATCCTCCAACCAGTTAGTTTGTTTTGTTTTGTTTTGAGTTGTGTAATTTCCACTGAAGAGTTCTTTCACATCCTTAGTTAGGTTCATTCCTGGAACTGCAGTTGGGGCAGGTGTTACATTTGAGACAGGGTCTCATGTAACCTAGACTGTCTTCAAACTCTCTATATAGTAAAAGATGGCCTTGAAATTCTTTGGATTTTTAATGAATTTATTGTATTGCATGAGTGTTTGCCTGAGATATGTCAAGGAATCACATGAATGCAGGGCCCTAGGAGGTCCAAAGAGGGCATCAGATCCCCTGTAACTGGAGTTACAGCTGGTTACTACCCACCATGCCGGTTCTAGGAATCTCGACATGAGCAGCCAGTGTTCTGAAATGCTGAGCCCTTGCTCCAACCCCAACCCTAAACGCCTAGTCCTCCTGCCTCCATCTCCATGGTGCTGAAGTTGCAGGTGTGCCCCACCACACCTGTTTATAAGGCGCTGAAGACGGAACCTGGAGCTTCATGCACGCTAGGCAAACATTCTGCAGAGCTACTGCCCCAGCTCCCGGCTTTTGTTTCGTGGCTACCGTGAACAGGATGCTGTCTTAATTATTTTTTCCTCAGCAAATTTATTACTAGTACATAGAGAAGCTCCTGATTATATGTCGGTTTTGTACCCTGGTACTTTGTATCCTGGTACTAAATTCATTTATCACTTCCAATAACCTTTGTTGGAGTCTTTGGGATTTTCATGTGTAGAATCATATCATCTGCAAACAGGGACAATTGGACATACTACTTCATATTCCTTGTGCTTCTTTCTCTTGTTTAATACAAGTGTGACTTGTATATCATCAGACTCCAGCCACTTCCACCCCCTCAACTCTTTTTTATCAACCATGTAATTTGAGCATACTTACCTTCTTTAACTCTTTGGGGATCCACCACCCAGCTACCAAATAAATACACGGAGTCTTTTTTTCTTACTTATGAATGACTGGCCTTAGCTTGGTTGTTTCTAGCCGGCTTTTCTAACTTAAATTATCCCATTTCTCTTTACAGATTGCCTCTGGGCTTTTTACCTTTCTTTATTCTATAGATCTATCTTTCCTTCTTACTCCATGACTGGCTGGGGGGCTTGGTAGCTGGCCCCTGGCATCCTCCTCTCCTTCTTCTTTTCTTGTTCCCCTCTCTCTTCCCTAGATTTCTCCTCCTATTTATTCTCTGTGCCTGCCAGCCCCACCTATTTCTCTCCCCTGCCTCACTATTGGCCGTTCAGCCTTTTATTAGACCAATCATGTGTTTTAGACAAATAAAGTAACACAGCTTCACAGAGATAAACAACACAACCTAAAAGAACACAACACATCTTTGCATCAATAAACAAATGTCCCACCGCATAAACAAAGGTAACACACCTTGAACTAATATTCCACAACCCATGACTTGTCCCCTGGCTTGCACACACAGTTGCACTTAACACACACTGTGTTAGTTTCTATTCCATGATAAAATAACCTGACAAGAGCAACAGAAGGGAGGAAATGTTATCTTGGCTCACAATTCCTGAGGTGTGGAGTCCATCACAGCGCATCATAGGAAACAGGGAGTGAAGTCAGGCTATAAACCCTCAAAGCCCAGTGACATACTTCCTCCAGTAAGGCCCCACCTCCTAATGGCTCCATAACCTTCCCAGGCGGCACCCCTAGCTGGGGGCCAGGTGTTCAAACACATGAGCCTGTGGGGGATGTTTGTTATCCAAATGATCACACATATGCACCCATAAAGACATACAGCAATACATACACACTTTTAAAAATCGGATTGAAAAATACTTATGAAAAAAAAGAAAAATACTTATGTCACAGAATTATTCTCAAGATTAAAAAGGAAGAAAAGAAAAAGCCAAGTTGTGTGTGGCGTGATTAGACACAACGCCTGGCTCCCGGTATGTGCTCAGAAGGGGAAGCCTTTGTTATGCTAGGTTGAGTAAGCAGCGATGCTCCTGCCTACACAGCTCTCTGTGCTGGTTTTTTCCTACTTGAGAGTCCTTTTGCTCCTGCTCCTGACTCTCCTCATTCTAATCTTAAACACCCTGAAGCTGTGGCCCCATTCCTCATGGCTGCTCTAAACGTTCACTCATCACCTCTGTCCTCACGCGCTGTTGGCTCCTTTCCCGGCTAAGCAGACACCGTAAGCAGCTGCTGTCCTTATCTGGGTGCAAGAGCTGCTTTGGGAGGAAAGACAAACTGAAACAGACATCTCAGGTGCCACCTTCTCATCTAACCTTGCTGGGAACAAGCCCCTACGGTTTCCGGGCTGCATGTGATAACAGTTTGTTAGCATATCCTAAGACCACTGACACTCCGAGCTTCCTGTAGTGGATATTTGTGACGCCTGCTTGCCTTGTGTGCTGGATAATCTGAGTTCACGAAGGGCAGAAACCAAAATTTTCTGCCTCTGCCTCTGCTTCTGCTTCTGCCTGTCTGTATCCAACACAGCCCAATCCATGGTAAGAGTTCATTTGAGTTTAGCAAAGGAAATCTCCACTCTCTCCTTGAGAGCTGAAAACTAAGACTTCAAAAGAGGCACAGGGGCCTGCAGATGGATGGCTCCGCTGGCAAAGGCAAATGACACGAGACTCACAAACTGAGTTGGAGCTCCAGAACCTACATAACAGAAGAGAACCAACTCCAGTGAACTGTTTTCTGACCTCAACACCCATGTCATAGCATGTGCACACACATACCAACACATGCACACACACACCCCCAAAAAAGTAATAAAGCATTTTTTAAAGATGCATGGGTCAAGTATAGTGGCATAATATATATGATAAATATTATATATCATACATATTATATATAAAATATATATCATATATTATTATAATAACCTATAATCCAGCACTCAGGAGGCTAAAGCAGGAGGATGGAGAGTTTGAGGACAGCCCGGACTACACATAAAAAGAAAAATAGGAGCATGAGTTTGCTTCCTCCATCTACCCCTTTACGGCCATGTCTCTTACTTCTGACAATAGCGAGTGGACCTCTGGTCTTCCACATATCCTTTTCAATAACACACCCTCGCAAACTCTGAGATCTTTTCTGCTTAAACATTTTGAGCTTCCTAGTTCTCCCCAATCTGAATTTAAAGAGGTTCATTAGATGTTAAAATGTTAAATTAGACACCATAAGGAAGGAAAGAGGGAAAAATCCAACTATAAGTGACAAATAGGAAGCCCTCACATGTTTAAAGTATGGATGGAATGGATGGGTGGATAGATGATGAATGGGTGGATGGATGGATGGATGGATGGATGGATGGGCAGATGGATGATGGATGGATGGGTGAGTTAATGTCTTTCGCTGGTCTTATAAGCAAAGCAAATAATTGTCCAGTTACCAGAGATCAGAGTGTCAAGGAATCTCAAGTCTTGAAAGTGGGGTGAGTTGATGCTGAAGATAGTTGGACTGACTATACCTCTGAGTGCACCCCCCCCCAACTTTGGGGATTTGAACTGCCTTTGAGAGAGTGGTACCTTAAGTCCTTGGTTGGAGAATTCCATTGTTGCCTCTCTGGTTCTGAACTTGCACATGGACTCCACATATGTCAAACACCAAGCCAGCAAAGTGTAAGGCTAAGAAGCCAAAGCAGCCCTTGACTTTCAGCCCACTGAACCACTCATTTTGATCTCTTCTGAGCTTCATTCCCAACCGTCTACCTACCCTAAAAGGAAAACTCCATGGTGGGAGCCTGTCTAAGAAGTAGATTCCAGGAGGAGCCAATGGTCATGGGGAGAACTCAGGAGCCAGGGAAACTGTCAGTAACTGGAGGCCATGGGCCAGAGAAGTCAGGCATTGGGGACCCTACCATAGGCTGTCCCAGTCTCTGGCCCTGACTTTCATTTGTCATTTCATTATGAGATCCTATGGGATCTATTTCTTCTTTCAAATGATGCATGGTTCTCTTTGTTTGCATACATTACTTCTGCTAAAAAGAAAAAGAGTAAGACATGGATATAGGAGGGGACTATTGGGGGTAGCAGAGCTGCTGAGGGGAAAACACGAGTTCAGCATCATCCTTTCCAATTGCTGCCAACCACACCTGGGAGGAGCCACTCTCAGGGGGGAAACACTCAGATGGGAGCTCAGCAAGAAAGCCAGGGGGTACCTAGAGCATCCAGCTCCTAAAGGAGGTAGGGCTTAAGTTAAGTTCACAGAATTTGCCAGGCAACAAGGGCCAGAGCATCCAAAGCAAGAACCAACTTCCTCCATCCAAGTCATTTTTCACTAGTGGGTTGGGTCAAGAGGATCCCAGCCCTAGATTCCCCAATCCATAAACCCTGTTCTTGGACACATCCCTCAGCCTCTCCAAGCCCATTTCTCCCCCTTGTCCTATGAATCGGGGTGTTTGTCTGCAGAGCTTTTGTGAGAATTAAACGTGTGTGGCAGTATGGAAAACATTTTAAGAAATGTCACTTCCTTTTCTTCCTCGAAGCTACATGCCCAGCCTTGACATGTCACCAGCAGGAACATCAAAAGCATGACTGGGATTTGGGGACTGGAGGCTTTTTCTACCCAACCATTCATAGTCTGTTTACTATGGCTTTCCCAGAACCCATCCTAACACACTCTCCGCATAAGCTCCAAAGGAAAAGGAGAGGAGGGGCTAGCTTCAGAGATGTCACCAACAATGCAAGAAAAACAAAAGCCAACATCCAGGGTTGGTGAGATTGCTCAGTGGGTAGAGGTACTTGCCCACTAAGCCTGACAACCTGAGTTTGAGACCGGAGTCCTACATAGTGGAAGGGAAGAATGTGCCTCTGGGAGTTGTCCTCTGACCTCCACGTCTTCACTCATATGCTTGTGTGTGCACATTCACATACACAGAGAGACACAGACATACACACGTGTGCGCACACACGCAGGGATTAAAGAAATATAATTAGAAATTTTTTATTTTTATTGATATGTATGGGTATTTCACCTCATGTATTTCTGTGCGTGCAGTGCCCATGGAGACTAGAAGAGGGTGTCAGATCCCCCGGAACTGGGCTTTTAAAACAATATCCAGGCCTAGTCCTCATCATGGGACTCGTAAGACCTGAGATTATGAGACCAAGTGTCACCTTCTATGGGGCTTGAGGGACAGGCTGCAATTAAATTATAGGAAAATCCTATAAAATGCTTTGCAATGTTTTATGAAGCTATCAATATTTCCACCAGAATGGAGCACACGGGAGGCGGTGGACAGGGGTGAACTGAGTGTGGGAAGATCTCACTTACCCCCGCTAGTGACCGATCAAGACTGACGAGGGCTCGGAAGCAGCTCTCCAAAAGACAAGACAGTACGGTCTCACTTTTATGACACCCTCGGAGAAAGAGTGTTATCTCGAGTGTGTGTGTGTGTGTGTGTGTGTGTGTGTGTGTGTGTGTGTGCACTCAAGCACAAATATGGGTGTGGGTGAGTGGGTGGGTGCGTGGGTATGTGGGATGTGCATTGTGGGTATGTGGGTATGTAGACAAGTAGGGGTCTGTGTGGGGTGTGTGTGTACACACATGAGTGTACAAGGGTGTGGATGTATGTGTTGGTGAGTGGTTGGGTGCATGGGTGTGGAGGTATGTACATGGATGGGTGTGTGTGTGTGTGTGTGTGTGTGTGTGTGTGTGTATTATTTCTTCAGGGTTGGCACCAAAAGTCAGACTTGGGGTCATTAGTCTTTGGGAGAGTAATGCCCTTTGGGTAGCTCAACACTGATGCTCTGCCCTTCTGCCTTGGGAAACAGAAATGCACCCCAAATTCTATTTACAGTGCTACTACATTCGTGGACCCCAAGTTTACAGTACCTTTTCATCAAAATTAAAGCCCTTTCCTTTTTTAAAGACTTATTTTGGTCTTTATATGTTTGTTTGTATATGAGTGGGTGTGTGCAGTGCTGGTAGAGGCCAGAAGAAGGTGTCAGGTCGCCCTGAAGCTGAAGTCACAGGTGGTTGTGAGCTGCCATGTGGGTGTTGGGAATTAAACCTGGGGCCTTTAGAAGAGCAGTTAGTGCTCTTAACCACTGAGCCATCTCCCCAACCCCTAAAGACTTCCTATTGAAATATTTTTTAATGGAATATTCCTTACCTACACCTGCCCAGTGTCCTGACAGCTTTTCCAGGTGTGAACAAAGCTAAACTTTACGATAGGAGAAAGCAGCTGAAGAAAACCTCGGCTGAACCTGCCTGCGCCGCGTGAGTCTCCTGTATCCTAGCATGACCTCAAACTCCACAGCTATGAATGACCTTGAACTTCTCTTTTCACACTTATTTATTTATAATGTGGAGGAGTAAACTGGCTGTGTCAATACATACCTTTAATCAGCAGAGGCAGAGGCAGGTGGATCTCTAGAGTTCAAGGCCAGCCTGTCTACAGAGCGAGTTCCAGGACAGCCAATGCTACACAGGGAAACTGTCTCAAAAAAAACAAAAAATAGAAAGTTAATATAACAATATGTTAACAGGAAGCTAAAAACAGGGAACTCGGGAGATGGCTCAGCAGGTAAAGGTGCTCACCATCAAGCCTGGTGACCTGAGTCCAATCCCCTGGGCCCATATGGTGGAAGGAGATGGTGACTCCCGCAAG
>NC_022014.1:43199799-43200964 GCF_000317375.1 Microtus ochrogaster
AGGAAGGAAGGAAGGAAGGAAGGAAGGAAGGAAGGAAGGAAGGAAGGAAGGAAGGAAGGAAGAAGTGTCTTGATTTTAAAGAACAAGAAAACAGATCTATTACATTAGTCATTGAAATTTATTTTTTAAATTTTTTTTTGGTTCTTGTTTTGTTTGTTTGTTGTTTTAAGACAGAGTCATGTTCTGCAGTCCTGACCCAATATCTGCTATGTAACCCATGTTGGCCTCAAATTTATGACAGTACTGCCTCAACCTCCTATGCTGAAATTACAGGCATGAGCCACCATGCCTGGCTAAAATTTTTCCAAAGTAAAACATTTGTTCTAAAGTTCAGATTTATGTATACTTAGCTGAGGACAGAAAGGAGTGATTGTTGGTTTCCTGGTGCTCAGGCACACCAGGGGAGGCAGGCACACTCAGCCTCTTCCAGGATAGGTTTTGGAGCCCACGAGCCATAAGCACCCAAGTCCTCTGAGAGTTGGCACCCAGAGCCTAACCCCACCCCCACTGCTGTCTTGGGGCTGCAGGACTACAGGGTCAACATCTTCCTGAGGCAGCAGTGGAATGACCCCCGTCTGGCCTACAATGAGTACCCTGACGACTCCCTGGACCTTGACCCATCCATGTTGGATTCCATCTGGAAGCCTGACCTGTTCTTTGCCAACGAAAAGGGAGCCCACTTCCACGAGATCACCACTGACAACAAATTGCTGAGAATCTCCCGGAATGGCAATGTCCTCTACAGCATCAGGTGAGTTCTGGAGCCAATGATAAGCACAGAGAGAGGGTAGGACAAATGCTTGTGAGGGAAGATGGCGTTTAAGTCACCCTGTGTTTCAACAAAAAGGCAAAATAGACTTCTCAGACAGGATCGGTAGCAAGTCTAGAGGAACAAAGCTTGCCAAGACACAGCAGCTTGGCGGTAAATGGGACCACCGGGTAAATGGCACGTTCCGCGAGGATGAGCCAGGGTTGCTGCCTCCCTGCCTTAAATCCCACTTGCCTTGTATTAAACCTTGGGAATCAGGACCCCTCCCCGTGCCTGTAGCCTATAGACATTAGTTAAGTGCTAAACTTTCAGAGTGTCCTGTGACACCCGCTCCCTGTCCCCTACACACATACACACACACACACACACACACATACACACACACACACACACACA
>NC_022014.1:43201064-43203394 GCF_000317375.1 Microtus ochrogaster
ACACACATACACACACACCACACACACACACATACACACACACACACATACACACACATATACACACACACACACACACACACACCTCTAGTCCCTACTCTCCTCCCCCAGGGCACAGGGACAATGGACAATGCAAATGGAAAAATGGACTCACGCTCGCACACTGGCATCTTGGAGAACGTACCGTGCAGAGCTCTGCTTATGCATTTTATCATTCTATAACTCATGAGTTAGGTTTGATGATCCCGTTATATACATCAGAAAAGGACAGATGTGGAAACTTAGTAAACCTTCCCAGGTTTTCGTGGTTCCTGTCAGAAAGTAAGTTCTGATAGGGTACCAGTGTGGGTCCCATGCCCGCTGGAGAATTAAAAGAGCCACAGCTTTCCACCTGGGTCCCAGGACTTCTGGAGAATCAGAATGGCCATGGGCCACCGCTTAACGTCTTCATATCAATGGATGATAATGAACAGATGTGTTCTGAGTTAAAGGAGCTTCAGAGAGCTAAGTGACCATCCCTCCTACCTTCAGTTCCTCAGTGGGAGAGAAGTCTCACCTCCTATTCAGAGAGGAGCCTTCAATATCCAGGATGGGGCAGGCTGGAAAGGGCAGAGGCTGGGCTGATCCTGACCCTCAGAGGGGACTGGGCTCAGTACCCCCACAGTCTGTGGGGAAGGGACATGGAACCCTCACCACCCTGCGGATTGACTTCACCCTAGCAGCCACATTTAGATGAAGAATGACACGGGTCTCGGAGTCAGCCACCAAGGCCTCCCCCCCCCCCCCGTGGGTTGCTGGAGGGAGGGTCACCTCTGCCTGGAAGTCTCTGCTGCCAGGATAGTTTCATGTCCCTGGGAAGCAGAGTCCCAGTGCAACCTGACAGAAGGACAGGTCAGCAGAAAGCAATGGTCCCAAGGTCATTCCGCATCTGGAAATTAACCCGGTCTGACAGCTGCCCCGCTTCGGAGCTTTTATCTTCAGAAATGGGCCTCGCTCATTTTTTCTTCACTCCCCCCCCCGCCCCTTCTCTGCATCCCTTCGCCTCCCTCTTCCTCCCCATCCCCCTCCTGCTTTTTTTTTTAATGTCCTTGGAGGACATCCACACACCTGTGGTGTGAGCCGGAAGGGACATTCACCAAGGGCCAGGTGTGTAGCTGCGGTGGTAGTGGCTATGTTCTATGGAGACATCTCTAACTGGGTACCTCAAAGAAGTAGGGCTGACCTCAGGACAGCAGGGAGTTACGTCCACCAATCCCAGAATCAGCTCCGCCAGGACTCAGCTACCAGCCTGGAGTGTCACTGAAGGGGTTCCCTCTGGCTCTGGGGCTGCAGCTTTTATAATGGTTGAACACCCCCAAAATAAATAACTGGACCCCTGCTCTCCACCTGTCCCTGCTTGAACCCACAGATGTGAGTCAGCTATGTGGGAAGAGTCAGCAGTGGGGGTAAGGGGACTCACTTTTGACAGGCCCCGTGTGTGGCTGGAAGCAGCCAAGAGCCATGTGCAGCACTTACTGCTGAAGCATAGGAGCACCTGGGGCTGGGGACTCAATGGAAAACCTGAAGGAAGAACTGGCGTAGGGCAGCATCTGGCACCCCAGCAACCTGCTAAAACAGAGGTCTCTAGTGTCCAAGAAAGTTTCAGAGAAATTCAGAAGTCCCTCTGACTCTGGCCACCTCCTTTCCATCACCAAGCCTCCTCTGCCATCCCAGGAATTTGGAAATGTGAACACACTTCTTCTCTAACCACTGATCCTCAGGTCTCCGGTCCCCACCCTAAAACAATGATTTGGCAAAAGGATGGGGGCACAGACTCCTTAAGTGTGGTCCCCATATCAGCCCAGTCCTTTCTCTTCTCAGAATCACCTTGACGCTGGCCTGCCCCATGGATCTGAAGAACTTCCCAATGGATGTACAGACGTGTATCATGCAACTGGAAAGCTGTGAGTCCCTTGCCAGAATCGTTTTTAGGTTTTTGTTTGGTTCTGTTTTGTTTTTTAAAGGAACCAGGCTCCTATTTACCCATTGCCAGGCAGAAATTCCCTAATCACTGGAACCCAGGAGAGTACTTTTATAGCTCAAAGTGTCAAGGAGGTGGAGGGGTTCCTTTGAGAATATACAATAGAAATATAATTTCCCCCACTCTGTCTCACTGGGGTACAGACTTTGTCGTCAGCCGCATCCTCCCAGGAGGAAGCACAGTGTCAAGTCCCTTGTGAATGGGCCTGCTAGGAATGAAGAGAAATGACCTAGAGAAGTCATGATCTGAGGATGCTCAACCAGCAGGGGAGGTAGACAACTAGAGAAGTCATGGTCTGGGGATGCTCACC
>NC_022014.1:43203594-43239780 GCF_000317375.1 Microtus ochrogaster
CAACTAGAGAAGTCATGGTCTGGGGATGCTCACCTGCAGGGGAGGCAGACAACTAGAGAAGTCATGGTCTGAGGATGCTCACCTGCAGGGGAGGTAGACAACTGACTGCCCAAGTCACT
This sequence comes from Microtus ochrogaster, assembly GCF_000317375.1. NCBI lineage: Eukaryota > Metazoa > Chordata > Mammalia > Rodentia > Cricetidae > Microtus > Microtus ochrogaster. The sequence continues at coordinate 43,203,714 of NC_022014.1, forward strand.
CTAGCAAAGAGGAGCTAGTGGAGTGTATTGTTGGAAGGAGGAAACAGAACCAGAGGAGAGGTTCAGCCAGTCCAGTGTCTGCCACATAAGCATCAGAACCTGAGTTTGGATTCCCCAGACCCATGTAAAAGCCAAGCACAGCCAGAAATGCAGAGACGGGCAGATATCTGGAACTCACTGGCCAACCAACCCAACTGAAGCAATGTGTTCCATGTTCAGTGAGACCTTGTCTCAAAAACTAAGGTGGTTGTTGGAGAGATAGCTCGGTGGTTAAGAGCTCATATACTGCAGGGCTGGAGCCAGAGGACCTGGATTCCCAGCACCCACAGGGCAGCTCACAACTGTAACTCCAGTTCCTGAGGATGTGACACCCTCACATAGATAGATATGGATGCAGGCAAAACACCAGCCCACATAAAATAAAAATAAACAAAACATTTTTAAAAAGAAGAACACATATATTGCTCTTGCAGAAGACCTAAGTTCAGTTTCCAGCTCCCACATGGGTCGGCTCACAACTACCTGAAAATCAGGCTTCAGGAAAATCTGACACCTCTGGCCTCTGAGGCCATCTGCATACATGTAACACTCTCACATACACACACAAAAATAATAATAATAACAATAAAATATTTTCTAAAAATAAATGACATGGAGAAAAATTGAGAAAGACATCTGACATCAGCTTCTGGCTTACACACACATATTCACATAACCACATGAACATATATATATGTGCTACACCACACACACAAGGTAGAAACTATCTAGGTCATGTACGCCAAAGGAGGCTGAGACAGAAGGATTGTGAGTTTGAAGACAGATCCAGCTAGATAGTTTGTTTGAGGCTAGCCTGGGCTACATGAGACCATGTCTCAAGAAAATAAAAAAGAGCTGGTCCTGGAGCAGAAATCTGGTTGCCTTGATTGGGCCACCATTTCCCACCTATGCTTCTCATTAAGATCACACCTGGTAGATTCACTCCCCAAAGGAAAACCTGTAGAGAACAAAAGGGGAAGTTTTGGGGGGTGGCATGTGCAAGAAGTGTTGGTTGTCAATCATCCTTCATCCTGGAGTGAGGAGCAAGGGCCCCAGGACCAAGCTAGATGGGAGGGCTGGGGAATGAATTTCAACAATTCACCTCTTAAACAAGGGAGGTAAAGAAGAAAAGGCATTGGAATTCCCTGACCTCCACCGTGATCTGAGGCTTCACCAAGCCCCCTACCCTAAGTGTAACACAGAGACCTTCCTGCTGACTGTTCCTTCTCCTGATCCCTCCCAGTTGGATACACCATGAATGACCTCATCTTTGAGTGGCAGGAGCAGGGAGCGGTGCAGGTGGCAGATGGACTGACCCTGCCTCAGTTTATCCTGAAAGAGGAGAAGGACCTGAGATACTGCACCAAGCACTACAACACAGGTGGGTGCCAGAGACTGTCATGCCATCCCCAGAGCATCTCAGACACCATCCAGTCGCAGAACTGCGTGGTCTGTGTTTATCAGCTGGTGGTTAATGGAATAGGTTTGGACCAAAAAAAAATGCCATTAAGATGTTATTTCTGTGAGTCCTGGAGATGCTAACATAAGCCCAGGCCACACCTAATTACAAAGGAAGCTAGTAAATACTCTTTATTCTGGGTAGGGGGTCCTGCTGCTGAGGCAAGGAGGGGGAGTTGGTAGACGGAGTGTGGGCTCTGCCACACAGAAACTTGTGTGCAGAAGTAAAGTGCTTGCCTTGGACTCACCCAAGCAAGAGGGAGCTGGGAGGCCATGGTTCTAAATGGTAATCAGTAAACATTAGAAATTGGTCCATTCTCTGGGAGCCATGGTGGGTAGAGAAGGGGAACCCAGATACTTGGTCAGCTGTCTGTCATCCATGACGGGTCTAAACTTTGCTAGGAGAGGCTGAATTCAGGAAGGAACTGGGATTAGACCATAAGACCATATATAACCATCTCAGACAGGAAGCCAGCTCGTGTGAACACTGTTGGGAGGGGCAAGAGGACCAGTGTGCTAACTGGCATACTCATAAGAAGCTGTGCCTGATCCCAGCTGAGCAGAGGGGAGGTGTACCTGCTATAGGAGAATGGCAAGTCCAGGCAGACAGGGGCACAGGAGAAGCCACTGTAAGTGGAAGCCCCTGTGACAGACAGGCAGCCTGGGCTCTGGTCTGCCTAGGGCAGTTACAGCTTTCTGGGTCACTGCACAGAAATCTCCCGATGTCTGAAGATGTACTTCGCCCCTGAGTGTGCTGACTCTGAGATAACAGGACTCCCAGTGGCCACCATGAGTAACCACTGACCATGGGTCCAAATGACACAACAGATCCTCCCAAGCCACAGGCTTTACCATTTTCCTTTTTATCCCACTCTTTCCTGGGCTGGAATTGACTGAAAGAATTTAATAGTGTATGTATTGAAGATGTACACCTTAGTGTGCGTGCTTTCTATTGTAAAATGGAGACCACAATCAAGCTAATGGATATGTGCCTCACCTCATGCGTGTGCATGTACAAACACGTACACCTAAGATCCACCCTTCTCGGCAAAGGGCTGAAGGACTGTGTATATAGATCAGGACCAGGAACACAGTACAACATCTCCAGAGTTTAATAATCTTGCATGACTGAGTCTTTGCACCCTTTGACCACTATCTCACTTAAACTCCACCATTCCACCTTCCGCTTCTGTGAGTTTGCTTGCCACAGACCATATGCATAACTGAAATGGAAAAGTACTTGTCTTTGTAGTTGGCTCACTTCACTTGGTAGGAAAGGGCCTGCCAATTCCATTCATATATTTGAAAATGGCAGGATCTATCTATCTATCTATCTATCTATCTATCTATCTATCTATCTATCTATCTATCTCATGTGTGTATATACAAATATGTGTTACTATGCTTGTGCACAAAGAAGTCAGAGGATGGCAGGTACCTTCCTCTATCACTCTCTGCTTTCTTTTTAAACTGGGACAACGTTTGGGGTAGACTGGCTGGCAGAAAGCTCCTGGGATTCACCTGCCTCCTCCCCAGCACTGGGATTACAGCTGCTCACCCAAGCAAGAATTTCACCCAATAACCCATCTCCTCTGCCCAATTTTCTTATTTTTAAGACTAATACTCTATTATTTTTCTCTTCTCATCCATTGCATCCTGATGCAACAATAACCTTTTATATATCCATCTAGAAAGTAAAGGAAGGATTTCAGAGACGCGATTGTTCTGTGCTTGCAACAGCATTACTGACAGCAGCCAAGAGGTGGAAAGAGGCGGATGGGCAGGGAACCTTCCCTCTCCTTCCCTCCTCCACTCTTCACCTTTACAGTCTTGGATCAAGCCCTACGGGGACAGAGGTGAAAGATGGACAGGGCACTGATCACATGGAGCCCCATGAAATCTCCTGGTCCCCGGCTTCAGTAGACAGGAACTTAGACCCTTCCCAGTTCCAGCAATACATGAGTGAAAAGAGAAAAAAGGCTGCACAGTCCAGTGCCAAAGATCGAAAGAGAGAGACTGGCTGACTCCCTCACTCACCAGCTGTTCTGTGACTTAAAGGCTTGGGTGATCTCAGGAGCAGAGCTGAGAACACACCAAGGAAAGGAGCCTTCTGCCACTTTGTGAATAAGCGTTCCTGCAAGAGAAAAGGCATTTCCTGGGCTGAGGGAAGAGGAGCAAAGATACTGGCAAGATAAAGTTCAGAAGGGTAACAGAGTAGGCATGCTCCAGACAAGGACAGGGGACAGAGAGTGACCATTAGGGTAATGGAAGAGGGAAATTGCTAGAAATACAGGTCAGAGGTCAACTGGGCAGGACAGTCTAGAGAGTTTGAACTCTCCTGTAGAGAATAGGAAATGTTTCATATAAGAAAAGAAAGAGCAAACAAAGGGATTCTTAAGCAGAGTTGGGATTAAGTCACTTTAAAACCCAAGAGTTGAAAGAAAGAAATACTTAGGAAGAAATAAAGATGTCCGAGAGTATGGGTATGAACATCTCAAATAAGAGTCATCAAACAAAAGGTTTACAAGAAGTGATAGAATTGAGTCATGTTTGGGGACACCAGAGCAGAAGGGCCTGGAAACTCCACCTGTACTCTCTCTTAGCTAAAAATAGTGATGGTGGTGGTGGTGGTGGTGGTGGTGGCGGTGGTGATGGTGAGTGTGACAATGATGGTGAAGATAATGAAAATGATGAAGATGGCAATTAAGCTGATCCCAATGATGGTGGCAGTCATGAAGGCGGAAATGATTTTGAAAGGACAATGGTGATCAAGATGACAGTGATAATGACGTTGGTGACGGTGATAATTATAATGATAACAGTGGTCATGATGGTGGTGGCAAATGAGGCTGCTGAGTACCCACAATGTGTGAGGGCTGTCAGTTCTTCATAAGCACCATCTCACTTCACCCCACTAAAACCATAAGAGCCGCTATATGAGGGCTGGCAAGAGGATTCCAAGGGTAAAGCGCTTGCCACTAGGCCTGGCAACCGTAGGTTGCTCCTCGGGAGCCACATGGTGGAAGGATAAATTCGCTCCCACAAGCTGTTTTCTGACCTCCATACAAGAGCCATGGTATGGCATGCCCACTTGTGCATACACACCCCACAAAAGAATAAATAAATGTAAATGTTTAAAAAGAGTCACCATATGAAGTGTGTATTGTTCATCCTTTAGTGTTCCCAGGAGGTTATCTCCAGGACCCCCTCAGATACCTAGAGGCAAAGATGCCAAAGATGCTCAAGTCCCCTAGGTAGAGTGGGGTAGTGTCTGCATATGACATACACACATCTTTCTGCACGCATTATCTTAGGGTGACTGACAGTACCTAACTCAGCATAAATGCTGTGTACACAGATGTTTGCCTGTTGTCTGAGGTGCAATGACAGGAACAAAGCCTGCATACATTCAGAGGAGATGATCTTCTCCTGAATATTTATTTCTACTTGCACTTGGCTAAAACCATCGATGTAGAACCCACATTTATGGAGGGTCAACTGTGTTACACCATTTACCCTAGGTGAGGAAACTGAGGCACAGAACAATTCAAGCACTTGCCTTTGAGTACAGACAGCATGGAGCTGAATCAGGACTCCAGTCAAGCTGACCCTAATACCGCTGCTGCTATCTATCATGTTCCATGGCTCCTTTGCTGTCATTCCTTGCAGGTAAATTCACCTGCATTGAGGCCCGATTCCACCTGGAGCGGCAGATGGGCTACTACCTGATCCAGATGTACATCCCCAGCCTGCTTATCGTCATTCTGTCCTGGATCTCCTTCTGGATCAACATGGATGCTGCACCAGCTCGTGTGGGGCTGGGCATCACCACTGTGCTCACCATGACCACACAGAGCTCTGGCTCCCGAGCCTCCCTACCCAAGGTGAGTGGCACCACTGGGGAGTACTGAACCCTAGAATAGAGAAGAAGCCGGCACCCCTCATCCCTGCCTGAGACATGAGGAGCATATAGTGTGTCACAATGTATATGCATGCTGCATGTAGCATTGTTTCCAGAAGTCTCTGTCTGGACCACAGTTTCTAGGTTCTTGGCATCTTATTCAAAGAATTAGAGGGTGAGGGAAGATGAATACAGTTTGCAAAAAGTAGGAAAACTTTATTCGTAAGTAAATCCAGAATGTAAATTAGGTACCCTGCCAAAGAGAGCAGCAGCAGGTCACCTGAGTGAGAGAGGGCTCAAGGGTCCAGTCACTGTGTGGGACTTCTTTTTATGGGTCCTGGGTGGGACTGATGACTAATGAATATGATCTGGGTGGTTCTCTATTGTGATTCACAGATTCAAGTTATATAAGCTTTATTGTGCATACTCTTTTCCAAGATGCATCTGATTTTAATCATATGTACACCCAATTATGTAGAGGTATAAAACCGTAAATAAGGGTCAGGTTATGGTGGCACATAACTTTAATCCCAGCACTTGGCAAGCAGAAACAGGTAGATCTCTGAGGTCAGGCCAACCTGATCTACATAGTGAGTTCCCAACTAGCCAGGACTACATAATGATCCCCTGTCTCAAAACAAAGAACAATAGCAACAAAAGACGGTAAAGAGAGAATTTTCCCTACCAGTTTGTTCAGCGGACACACTATGCCGTACCGCTCATGATTCCAAAACCAAATCAGACTGGATCAGCCCCCTCCTTCCTATACCCAGATGCATCCAGGAAAATATTTGAATAGAAACTATCCACAAAGGGCAAGTTCTTCATGGCCATTATCCATTATCTATCCACAGTGGGCATACAGCATGAGGCAGGGGGTAGGGGGACCTAGGTTGTTATATGCATTGTCTGGAGAAGGGTGTATGGAGTCCCAGGTTGCTAAATTGTTCCATGCTTGTCTGACTCGGCGTTCTGTCTCCTCAGTCCTCCCACCAGACTCAACACAGACTGCTTGATTCACCCTTAGCACTAGACATACCTTCTGTTCCCTACACTGCTGTCCCTCCATGCCCCCAGTGAGGAATAACTCTGCCGCCATGCCCCACTCCTTGACACCCTCCTGAGACGTACCACACTGCTGCCTATCGCTGCTTCCTCCTGCTCTGCGTTTCCCTAATGCCAGGCCCAGTTTCTGCTCCATTCACTCTAACTGTCCAAGGCACTTCCCACTCTGTCTGCTAGCACCAGACACAGCACTGTGCTCTGCTATTCAAGCCAGGCCCATGCTGGTGATAAACAGTGTCTGCACCGTTTCCAGTCAGGACCACACATCGCTTCTGCTTTCACACAGGGACACCGAAAGAGTATCCGAGACACACTCACGACCTTCACCTACATTCACTAATTGTTAGTACTTATGTTTTGTTTATCTATATAAGGAGATAGATAGATACAGAAATAGCCAAATAGTATAGAAAGATGCTATCTGTAGATAAGGTAGACAGATATATTAGATGGCATACATGTAGACATAAATACATTCGTGCATGCATACATACATACATACATACATACATAAACGCTTCTAGCTAGCATTAAGTATCAACTCAATAGAACCTAGAGTCATCTAAGGGATTCTCAGCTGAGGGGTTGCACAGATCACATTGGTCTGTGGGCATGTCTATGGAGGGATTGTCTTAATTGTTAATTGATGTAGGAAATCCCAGCCCACTGCGGGCAGTGCCGTCCCTATGTAGGTGATCCAGAGCTATATAAGAAAGCTAGCTGAGCACAAGTGAACAGAGAGGAAGCCAGCAAGTAAGATTCTCCCATCCGTGGTCTCTGCTTCGAGTATCACTCTGAGTTCCCACCCTGATTTCCCTCAGTAACGAAATGTGACCTGGAAGTGTCATCCAAATAAGCCCTTTCCTCCCCTAGTAGCTGTGGGTCAGAGCATTTGTCCCAGCAACAAAAAAGAAACAAGAACAGATAGACAGATCATACAAATATGTATACATACATACATATATATGCATACATACATACATGACAGATGAGTAGACAGTTGGAGGACGTTATAGAAGATCAATGATATATAGATAGATGATAGGTTATTAATAGATTGAGAGATACTAAGAGTTGATTATTAAACAGATGATAGGCTTAGGGTAGGTTATTGATCAATTATTCTATCTCTTTTTGCCTCTTCTGAAGCTCTAGTCATCATGTGTTGGTGGCGTTGGTGGTTTCCCATGAGTCTCTGTGGCTGTGCTCCTCTCCCCTCATTCTTCCCCACATACTCATGATCTCAACGCTGCGGACTTCTCTCCACATTCTCTGGTTCTTTCTTCTACCTCCTCATACCCACTGCTGTCTCTCTAGTGAAATTCCCATCTTAATTATTGACTTTCAACATCAGAGTTTTCATTTGGCTCTCTTATAATTTTTACCTTTCTACTAATGTGTCCTGTTTGGTGAGAGAATGTTCTCAAATGTTCCTTTAGCTTCTATAGGATATCATATAGCTGGCCTTGAACTTGCTGTATAGCTGAGGATGACTTAGAACTCCTGATGCTTCTGTCTCTGCCTTCTAAGGGCATGTGTGCCACTATCATACCGGATAGATAGTTTTTGTTTTATTTGAGACAGACTGCTCTGTAGCCCAGGCTGGCCTTGAATACACGGCAATCCTCCACCCTCAACCTCCTTAGTCAAGGGACTAAAGATGTATGTATGAAACCACGCCCAAATTCCTATACACAGTTCTTTCAATTGCTTGAATATATTTAAGATAACTAATTTAATGTCTTTCTCTATCCGGTATGATAGTGGCACACATGCCCTTAGAAGGCAGAGACAGAAGCATCAGGAGTTCTAAGTCATCCTCAGCTATACAGCAAGTTCAAGGCCAGCTATATGATATCCTATCTTTAAGAATAATAAAAATAAAGGAACTAGATACATGGCTTAGAGATTAAAAGCACTCACTGATCTTGCAGAGGACCTTAGTTAAATTACCTGCTCCCACAACACAGCTTCCTATATATCCAACCCCATAGGATCCAATGCCTCTAGCCTTTTGTACAAATACTCATACATGGACACAATGCATACACATAACTAAAAATAAAATCAAATGTTAAGCCTGTTAAGTCTGATATCTGGTGTCCTCAGGTGCCACCTCTTTGATCCATATTCTTTTTTTCCTGTAACTGGGTCATATTTTTCTGGTGAGAGAGTTATTTTTTGTTTTGAGTTGTTTGTTTGCTAGTTTTGCACACCTAGTAAATCGCTCGTATTACATAATACAACATGGCAATTTTTGGAACTCGGGTTCTACCCCCCCAAGGACTTATTGTTGACATTTATTCTTTGTCTGAGCTGGTTCTGTGAACCCTGTATTCTGTGTTATGTCAACCATTGAAGTCTGGCTCACTCAGCCTGGTGGCCACACAAAAACCACAGATTTTTATGGAATGTCCCCCATCTCCTCCTGAGAAAGTCTGCTAGAGTCAGCATTAGCCAGGCAATGCACCACTTGGCTTCAGCCTTTACTTCCTGCTGGGGGTCAGGATGTCCTGGATTGTCCATGAACACTCACAGATTAGCCTGCTGTGATGGCATCTCGTGATGTAGCTCGTTTTCCTGAACTTTTTATTTGGCATTGCAAAGGCTTGAACCCAGGCCTTTGAGCTTGCCGGGCAAGTGCCCCACTACTGAGCTCTCGCCCCAGTCCCCTCTTTCATGTTTTTGATTAACCTATCGCTTTGCCTCAGTGCCTCTGATAGCAACTGCCACTAATTGTTTTCAACCAGTGTCCCCCAAATTAAAAAAACACAAATGAAACTGTTCCCAGGGCCCACTCCAAATCAGGTCAAAGAAAAGCAGCCAGTGAGCAGGCGTTCTAAGGGGAACAGCAGAGGAGGCCAAAGGCGGAGGGCAAGGCCCTGGGAACCAGAGTCAAGCAGCTCCTCTGCCCTCTCCAGTGGCTGCCTGGTGGTTGGTTATTACTGGGCTTTTCCGGCTACTGATTTTCAAGGCTACTGTGGTCTGGAGGGTTAGGACGGGAGAAGAGCCAGTTAAAGCGCCCGAAGCCCCCAGGGGAAATGAAGCAGGGCACACAGACTCTCTACAGGGTGGATCACAGTCTCACTCTGAGTTCCACCAAAAGATGGAGATAACTGATATCCAACGTCCAATGGATGGACAAAAACAGTGCTGTGTATCCATACTATCGAATATTATTAAGCCATAAAAATAAACTGTTGAGTCCTGGAGGGACGGCTCAGCCGTTAAAGGCTAGGCTCACAACCAAAAATAAACTGTTGAGGTTGGAGAGACAGCTCAGCAGTTAAGAGCACTTGCTTCTCTTGCTGAAGACTGACATTGGGTTCCCAGCACAAACGTAGGGCAGTGCATAAAGCACCTGGAACTCCAGCTCTAGGGGGAACTGATGGCCTCTTCTGGCCTCCACAGGCCCTGCACTCATGTACGTCTACACATACAAATGCATGCATAGACACACAAATAAATATAAAATAAATACATGCAAATAAATCACCACTGTTGTGTGTAACAGTTAGGTGAGCCTAAAAAATATTATAAGTGAGATAAACCAGGCATGGAAGGAGACATGTTGTAATATTATTTCATAACGGAATTCGGGAATGTTCAGAACAGAGAAACCACAGAAACACAAAGCAGATTAGTTGATCTTCAGGGTTGGGGAAGCAGAAACGTGAGGGGTAAAAGATACCAGCTTTCAATTGTTTTAAAGCAATGCTGTGAACTTGCTAGTCTCTCCACAATCCAGCTGCTTTTGTTGTTGCTGTTGTTACTTTTTCGTTCATTGGAGGGGGGATGGCACATATAAGCAACAGAGTCAGAGAACAACTTAGGAGAGTTGGTTCTTCACTTCCACCGCGTGGGTCCTGGGGTTTGAACTCAGGTCATCGGGCTTGTCAGCAAGTGCCCTTTTCCACTGAGCCATCTCTCAGCCATCAACTGCTTTCCTTGAATAAATTCCCTCAGGATGGCTTTGAGCCTTTGGTATTAATCAACAGAGGTCTAGGTCACGTGACTGTAGCAGTTTCTGCCAGTGCGGTCAATGATTCTGTGAAGGCACAGTTTCTGAGGGTCTGACAGTGCTGCTTGCTAACAGCCTCCTTTCATGCCAACACTCAGTCCAGCATCCTCCCAAACGGGGATACGATGCTCCACTCCAGTGCGCCATCCTCCTCTCTTCCCTTCTCACGTCGGCATCATATCTTTTCCCTGACATTCTGCCCAGCTTGTTCCATGTGCTTTCTCTATCTTCCTCTGTTCCTTCCATCCTGATATCCCAGCTGAAGAGCAGAGGGGAGTGTGGGAAGTTACTGGAGAGCAGGCAATGCCCCATCCACACGCAACACAACAATCTCCTCTTATCCCCGGGGATCATACTCTAGGGACACTCCACTGTGCTCTCCCTCTGGCAATTGCATGAAAAGACAATGGTACCAAACCCTATATGCCATATTCCTTTCCTATGCGTACCATATTTTGTCGACAATGTGTTCTGCTGTGGTGCTGGACGGATGGCTCGGGGGTTAAGGGTGCTTGCTGCTCTTGCAGAGGACCCAAGTTCAGTTCCCAGAACCACACTGGGCAGCTCACAGCTGTCTATAACTCCAGCTCCAGAAGATCTGATGACCTCATCTTGTCTCCGCAGATGCTATACTCACATGCAAATATACACTGAAATGTATAATTTAAAAATAAAATTTTTAAATGTATCCTTAGGCTGGAGAGATGACCAGTGGTTAAGAGTACTGACTGCTTTTCTAGAGGACCCAGGTTCAATTCCCAGCACCCACATGGTAGCTCATAACTTTCTGTAGCTGCAGTCCCATGGGGTCCTGTGCCCTCTCTAGCCTCTTCAGGAACTGCAGGCATGTGATACATAGACACACACACATACACACACACACAGAGGCAAAATATCTATATATAAAAAACATAAAATAGAAAATAAACCTGTAAAATTAAAAAAAAAAGGTTAGGATTTTCTTAAAAATGTCGATGGTGGCGCACGCCTTTAATCCCAGCACTCGGGAGGCAGAGGCAGGCGGATCTCTGTGAGTTCGAGACCAGCCTGGTCTGCAGAGCTAGTTCCAGGACAGGCTCCAAAGCCACAGAGAAACCCTGTCTCGAAAAACCAAAAAAAAAAAAAAAAAAAAAAAAAAAAAAAAAAAAAAGTGTTACTGATGTAGACCTTAGCAATGTCAACAAAAGGTACTTTCCATATTAAATTGAGAACTTTGCCGTTTTGTTTAAAAGACGCCTTTTGTAGCTTTTCTGATCATATCCAAATTCCCAACATCTCTGTGTTTGCACTTTGGAGCCATTATTAAGTAAATTAAGCTTTGGCCAGAGTCCCTCTGATAATGCGTGTGGTCACACCGTGACTGGTAGAAGGGTAGTGAATGCAGAGTGGATACACTTGGGAGAGAATTGGCTTATGTTATCGGCAGGGTGGAGTATGACAACGCGAGAGTTCATCGCACTGTTCAGAACAGGGCAGGACCTAAAGCTTACAAACTACTTATTTCTGGAATCTTGCACCCACTATTTCCGGACCTTTTCCTCTCCCCTCACCTCCCCGTGCTTTCTCCCACCTTCACTCCAGGTGTCCTATGTGAAAGCTATTGACATCTGGATGGCTGTTTGCCTGCTCTTCGTGTTCTCGGCTCTGCTGGAATATGCGGCCGTGAACTTCGTGTCCCGGCAACACAAGGAGCTGCTGCGATTTAGGAGGAAGCGGCGACATCACAAGGTAGGCCTTTGGGGTGTGGCCTAGGGAGGGGCAACTGGTGGACAGAGGAAGAGCTATGAGCAGTCCCATGACCTTGGCTTCATTGGGCTGTCCCAGGGGTAAGGCAAGTGAGAGTCTAGGGTCAAACCCTGAAAACCTTAACTTTTCCCCTTATGAATGATGACGTACTTGGTTACAGGAGCCTCTCTTTAACCACAGCAGCAGTGCTGTAGGGATTATCAAGTGGCACCAAGAAGCAAATGCCCACAGTCATGATGATAATCAGCTTCATCCTGTAGACAGGGCAGGCTGGGGCAGGCCTGCTGCTTGCTTTCTCAATGTGGCTTCAAACTGGCCTTCTCTGGGCTGTTTCATCATCATCTATAAAAACTGGCTTGGTAGGAGACTACGCTGAGGATGAAGTCAGAGGTTCCAAGGAAGCTTTAAACTTTCTTTGTCCCTATCTCACCAGTGTCAAGGATTAAAACTATTACACACACAGCTCCCCCTTAGTATGGTAAACATCCGCAAACATGATTCAATTCATTCTCGCCAATCAACCACAGGACAATCTTCCTGGGGCCCAGACAGCAAGGTCTTTCTATGTCTGTACTGGAAAAGATTTTGGCAGGCTGGATGGAGCCTCCTAGAAGGTTTAGCCCTTCCTACTGTCCTTTAGGAACCAAGTGTCTCCTTTGAAATAGTAACCATTTGTAGGCAGAAGCAGGAGGATTGAGGGTTCAAGGTCAGCCTGGGCTACAGCATAGCACTGTCTCAAAAAGGGGGGGGGGGTTGGGGTGTGGCTCTGTTGGTAGATTGCTCACCTAGCATTTGTGAAGCCCCCAGTTCCATGCCTCACACTGCATAATTCCAGACGTGAGTGCACACCTATAATCCCAGTACTTGGAGGTAGAGGTAGGAGAATCAGAAGTTCAAAGTCATCCTTTGCTATGTCAAGCTCAAGGTAAGCTTGAGCTACATGAGACCTTTTCTCAAAAAAAAAAAAAAAAGTAAAATGAGGTGCAGTGATTTTCACTGTAATCCCAGCACTCTGAAAACTGAGGCAGGAGGATCAAATGTTCAAAGTTAAAAGCTAGGAAAGGTTATCTGAATTAGAGAAAGCCTCTAGGCAGCTATAGGGAAGCCATCATCCAGACTGGGCAAAGACTTTCCACTGTGGCTGCTGTGGAGTCTCCATGCTCCTGTGAGTTCTGTAAGTCCAATAAAATCATTGTTGAGGTAAGGAGATCAAGGCTAGCCTTGGCTACAAAGGAAAAAGGGAAGGAAGGAAAGGAAGGAGAGAAGGGAGAGACAGAAAGGGGTAGAAAGGGATAAAGGGAAAGGGGTTGGAAAGCTGGCTCAGTGGTTAAGAACACAGTCTTAGCTGGGTGTTAATGGTACACACCTTTAATCCCAGCACTTGGGATGCTGAGGCAGACAAATCTCTGTTAGTTCAAAGCCAGTCTGATCTACAGAGCAAGTTCCAGGACAGCCAGGGCTACACAGAGAAACCTGCCTCAGAAAACAAACAAATGGGGAGTGGAGATATAGTTTAGTGGTTAAGAGTACTGGCTGCTTTTCCAGAGATCCTGAGTTCAATTCCCAGCACGTCAAAACCATCTGTAATGAGAATTGGTGTACTCTTCTGGCCTGCAGGAATACATGCAGGCAGAAAACTGTATAAATAATAAATAAATAAACGTTTCATTAAAAAAAAGAAAACAAACAAAAAATAAAGAACATAGGACAGGTTCAATTCTGAGGATACAAATGTTAATTCACAACCACTGGCAACTCCAGGAGATTCAATGCCTTCTTTGACCTCAGAGAACACTAGGCACATACACATAAAATAATTTTAATGGTTTGTTCACTTTTATTTTATGTACATTGGATGTCTTGTCTGCATGCATGTCTTTGTGAGGATGTCAGGTCTTGGAGTTACAGACAGTTGTGAGCCACCATGTAGGTGCTGGGAATTGAACCCAGTTCCTCCAGAAGAGCAGTCAGTGCTGTTAACTGCTGAGTTATCTTTTCAGCCCCTAAAATAAATTTTTTTAAGGAATAAAATATATAGAAAGCCACTTGAGCCACGAACTTCTGGCACCACCTGAAACGCTTGCCACCTTTAACAAAATTGAGTACCCATCCCCATGTGTAGCTACACAATGGAGCTGCCCTTAGGCAGAGCACACACGCTCCAGCTCACCCCAGACCCAGCTCACATCATCACTCCCCTTGTGTACAGATGAACTGATGTGAGCTCATTCACAAGGGCTCTGCACTTGGTCCGAGCATCAGAAGCCAAGGTTGGTTACTTGGGCCCACACAATGGAAGACCTCCCCATTGGCATCTGGGTGCGGCTTGACTGGAGTCCTGTAGATCTGGGCTGCAGAAACCTCCCTTGAGTAGGAAGCCTACGCAGGTTTTGGAGCTTTGATGATGAGTGGCAAGGAACTAGCTCCAACCTGGATTTCTCTAGGCCGATGATCTGGGCCAGGCTCCCCAAGTCCCACTGTTTCCCCACATTCACAGTTGTTGTCTCATTTGCTGGGCAGAGAGCATCCAGTCTTCCAAGTCCCTGGCCCACCTCATTAGAAGGATCACTGGGAGGCTTCTGCGGGGGCCCAGACTCAGCAAGAGCTCTGGATCCCTCCTGTGGGTTCCATAGTCTATGTTTCACAGTCTGTCTCTTGCTCCATCCCCAGGTGTCCCCAGGAAGATGAACATGCTTGTGCTGTCACCTGCTGGTTGTAGTCAGAATAGCAAGCCTTTTCCAGTTACTCCTTAGGTATTTCTTTTCTCCAGCATACAAGGGGCCACTGTCTAGCTAGAAGGGGCCAAACCTCTTTCCCTACCAATGTGTAACAGATAGGAAGGTGGAACAAAACTCTCCAAAAATGTCTAGGAACGCTACTGTGGTGTTTCCCATCCCAATAGAGCCCATTATATGCAGTGGGATTCATGTGGTGGAGGGGCTCCTGTTTGTCTAGAGATGGTTGGTTCGTTGTGTACAGGAAGCACTGATCATTTCCTGCAGTGTCATTCCAAGGTTTTGCTCTTATTTGTCTTTTGAGACAGCTCATATAGCCCGGGCTGGCCTTGAGCACGTGTGTGTGTGTGTGTGTGTGTGTGTGTGTGTGTGTGTATACACTCACAAGTATCCATGTATGTCTGCATGTGTAGAAATATGGAGATCAGAGAATAACTTGTAAGAATACATTCTTGAGCTGAAAAGATGACTCAGCAGTTAAAAAGCACTAGCTCCTTTTTCCAGAGGGCCTGGGTTCAATTCCCAGCACCCATGTGATAACTCACAACTGTAACTCTAGTCCCAGGGGATTTAATATACTGATACATTCACACCAATGCACATAAAATAAAGTTAAATAATATATATGTATATGTTATTTAATCTATGCATATATATTATTTTAAAAAATAACCCATGCTCTCCTATTGTATGGGTCCTGGGGATTGAACTCAGGTTTTCAGCCTTAGCAGCAAACACTTTTTACCCACTTGGCCTTCTTATCAGCCCACACCTGCTTTGTTCACTTTGAAATCTTTTAATTTTTTTTTATTTTTATTTTATGTCTATGAGTATTTTGTCTGTGTGTATGTATGCTCCTGGTGCCAGAGGAGACAAAAAAAAGGGCACTGAATCCTCTAGAGCTGGAATTAGAGACAGTTGTGAGCCACTATGCGGGTGCTGGGAACCAAACCCAGGTCCTCTGCAAGAACAGTCCGTGTTCTTAAGTGCTGAGCCACCTCTCCAGTCTGACCTCTTCTAGAGCATTCAGTGTTGCTCAGTGTTACAGGCCTTAGCTCTGAGTTAGAGCGGCAGATGTGTGGAGACCATTTACACTTCTGGGTCATCCATTACCATGCTGGGTCATACAGTACCACACTGGGTGTCTGCACCGGTACTGTGTTGTGTTGTGTGGTGATAACCGCCATAAAAAAGTGAGGGGGGACACAACCATTTCTATTCTCTGCCTCCTAACAGCAAGGGCAAGTTCACGTTTGGATATTATAAAGTCCCAGGTCGCTTGCCAGGTCCTGGGTCTAGGAATGTGCTGGCTGCTGGCTTCCCCCACTCCTCTTCTTGGCCTTGGTGTGGGGCCTCCACTGCCTTCCAGTGTTTGCTCTGCACCTGTCTGCCCTCCCTCGTGCTCTGCCCCACATTCTCTGCCCTCCACAGTGAATGCTGAGCCAGACTGGCTCACTGATCGTTTCCTGGGCATTAGTCATGTGTCTGACACAGAATGCAGCACCCCCTTGGATAAACCAAAAGAGTGCAAAGAAGAAAATATTTAAAAGGAGGCTGAGTAGGCTGGAGAGCTGGCTCAAACATTAGGAACACTTGCTGTTCTTGTAGAGGACCCAGGTCTGATTCTCAGCACACACAATGGTAGCCCACACTGCCTGCAGCCCCAGGTCCAGGATACCCAGCACTCTCTTCTGGCCTCTGGAGGCACTGTGTGCACTTAGAACGCAAACATGCATGCAGGAAAAACATCCATGCACATAAAATAAATAAGTCTAAGAAAAAAATTGAAGAGGCTGGGGGCTGATGAAGATTTCATTTATTGAAGTAATAATCTTGCTAGGGTTTGTGCTTCCGCACTTAAAGAACATGTCTGTGTGCTCGGTGTTTGTTTCCTGTTGGGTTTTGTGAGCTGGCTGTTCCTGGTTTGAGGGACGGGGCCTCACATACTTCAAGCTGACCTCCATCTGTGTGACTCAGCTGGTCCAGAACTCTTGATCCTCTTGCTTCTGCCTCCAGATGCTGGGAGGACAGGCTGCGCCACAGCAGCCCTCACAAGCTTACTCACTAACACGGTGCTTCTCAACCCCCCTAACACCGCAGCCCTCTGCAGTTCCTCGCCTTGTGGGGACCCCCAACCATAAAACTATTTTCATTGCTACTTCAAAACTGTAATTTTCCTACTGCTATGAATTATCATGTAAATATCTGTGTTTTCTGATAATCTTAGGCAACCCCTGTGAAAAGGCGGTTTGTCCCCAACCCCCAAAAGGGGCCGCCACCCACTGGTTGAGAACTGCTATTCTCAATGGAAGAGGCAATGTCAGATTCCAGTGGGATCAGTGGCATTCAGGGCGCCCTGCATGACAGCTAGCCTGTCTTTGGGAGCTAAGAGGGGAGGCCAGGGCTCCCGTTTGGGAGGCAGAAGCATAGCAAAGAGAATAACTTGAATTGGACCAAAGAGGAAAAGCTCAACATCCTCAAATGTGAGGGAATGCTTCCTGGTGACTGAAGAATAATGTCACACAGAGAATGGCATGCAGGGAGATGGAGCAGGTGGACACACTCCAGGCAATCTGAGGCCTTCGTTAGCACTGGGAGAATTTAACTATCCTGAGGTCAGTGGCAGCCTGCTAAAAAGTTCTTAGTAGAACACAGCATAGTCGCACATGCCCACGGTCCCAGCATTTGACATACTGAGGCAGGGAGACGGAGATGATGGAACGTCCTAGGGTGGCAGAGGCACGGGGAGGTCGGAGTATTTGGATCCTGGGTTGCATTTCTTACTCTCATCTGCATTGTCTTTTGGGGAACAAGCAAGACAGAATTCCTCTCCTGGAAGGAAGCTCTTGGTGTCCAGGAGGGCAATGTGAGCTGGTGAATCTTGCCAGCACCACACACTGAGTTGGGAGCCAGCTTGCAGCCAAAACACAGGCGTTGGCCTGGGCCTGGGCAGACGGTTCAGCCACTGAAGTGCTTCTGGCTTAAGCATGAGAACCAGAAGTGCCTGGCAGGTGGGGTAACCTGCCTGTGAGCTCAGCTCCAGGGAGGCAGGCAGGTGGGGTAACCTGCCTGTGAGCTCAGCTCCAGGGAGGCAGGCAGGTGGGGTAACCTGCCTGTGATCTCAGCTCCAGGGAGGCAGGCAGGTGGGGTAACCTGCCTGTGATCTCAGCTCCAGGGAGGCAGGCAGATGGGGGTAACCTGCCTGTGAGCTCAGCTCCAGGGAGGCAGACACAGGAGATCC
This sequence comes from Microtus ochrogaster, assembly GCF_000317375.1. NCBI lineage: Eukaryota > Metazoa > Chordata > Mammalia > Rodentia > Cricetidae > Microtus > Microtus ochrogaster. The sequence continues at coordinate 43,221,920 of NC_022014.1, forward strand.
CCGGAGCAAGCTGGCCAGCCAGACAAGCTGAACTGGTGAGCTCTGGGTTCAACTGAGAGACCTTGTCTCAACAAGTAAGGACAAGGATCTAGAAAGATTCCTGACGTCAACCTCTGGCCTTCACATGTACCCATGCATGCACACGTGTACCACACACTTATGAGTGCACATATACACAGAAAACAAAACAAACTCCTTGGCCTTCTGGTCCTGTTGTGGAGCTGCAAGTGTAGGGGCCTGGCCAGGGCAAAATGGAGCTGACCGGGAAAGGGATGAACCACTAGGATCTGGGACCAAGCATTTTACAAAGAAAGAGAAGGTCAACAAAGCCAGCAGGGGTGCAGATCACGTGGGAAGTGGGTTGGACTGGAAAGGTAAGTTGGGGCCAAATGACAAAGAGCCTTTGACAAGCTTCTGGGAATCAGAAGACTCTTGAAGGTGATGGTGTGGAAACGTGAGGCAGGAAGAAGCCATGGCTTCCCTGGCTTGTAACATGGGAAAGCCAGGAGCTTTCTGCTCCTTCCCAGGCCATCACAGGGTGGGGAATACAGGACGAGGGCAACAGAACAGAGGCAAAGCAGGGGATGTCTCCAAACTATCCTTGGAAACCCTAATCAAACCCCAGGCCAGCCTGGAGTCAGCTACTCAGTGAAGCCTCCAAAGATGAAAAAGCCTTGAGAAGAAACCTTAAAATAATTCTCAGGCAAGGGAAGGAAGTTAGCAGACTGAGGTCACAAGTCAGTAAATGACAAAGACCCACAACCTGGCGCGGAACTCAGACCTCAGAATCTGTACCCATTCCCATCCCCTGGCTTGCATCTGTTTCCGGAGGTGAGTGGCGCCCCTCTATAAGGCCGAACTCCCCAGCCAGCCAGACTGCCTCCAGCAACTGGGGACACAAAGCCTGAGAGACAGGGAGGATCAGATGGCATGGCCTGGTCCCCAAGGGGAGTGCCTTGCAGGGAGGGTGCCCAGCCCTTGTCTTATTTTAAGTAGAGCCCCATGCTGAATCTGTTTCAGGATGATGAGGGTGGAGAAGGCCGCTTCAACTTCTCCGCCTATGGGATGGGCCCAGCCTGTCTGCAGGCCAAGGATGGCATCTCTGTCAAGGGTGCCAACAACAACAACACCACCAACCCCCCTCCTGCACCGTCCAAGTCCCCAGAGGAGATGCGGAAACTCTTCATCCAAAGAGCCAAGAAGATCGACAAGATATCACGCATCGGTTTCCCCATGGCCTTCCTAATCTTCAACATGTTCTACTGGATCATCTACAAGATTGTTCGAAGAGAGGATGTCCACAACAAGTGATGGCTGTGGAGGGGGGGGTGGGGAGAGGGTGGTGGGAGGAGCACAGAGGCTGGGAGCCAGGGGAGGAGGGAGAGAGGGAGAGCGCACACCCATCTCCCTCCAAGTGCAATAGAAACCGCAGGGGTGGATACTTCCAGGGTATGGCAATATTCATCTAGCCTCCAAGGGCATGAGGTGGTGGGGAAGCCTTTTCAAATACAGCAACTGAGGACCATGAGGGTTAGGGTGGGGGTCAGGGAGGGGGACTGGGGAATCACAGCTTTCAAAATTCAAGTCCATGGCAGGGGGGGGTATCCTGTTTGGAGGTCAGTGCTGCCTGCCCCAGAGCAGGAAAACAGTGTAATATATGACATATAACCATGCTTAACATTAATGCAAAACCCATGAGAACAAATGATGCGTCTTTTAAATCAGCTTAGTAACTGCTTAAACTTCTAAAGTCCCCAAAGTGATGGACAACTTCTCCCAGAGTAGAAATGGTCACTAGCAAGCTTGCTGTGGTATGTGCCCTTACAAATGCCATGTCGATCTTCAAGCTGACCCCCGTTGACACATGCCAAAAAGCCATTCCACCTCTGCTTCAAGAGGGTCACATGACAGCGGCGTGGGTCATGGAGATGGATAAAGGTAGACCAACAGCAGGAAGTGACTGAGGAGAAGGACCATTGTGGAAGCCTGAGGATGAAGAATCCAGGAACCCCCACAGGGCGCCAAGCTTGCTCCTCTTGCTTCCGCGCTTCAATGCCAGCCCAACTCAGCGCCAGCCCTATGGCCGCCATGGTCATCTCGTTGTATTACCAATATGCAATCTTTTTTATTGTTGAAAAAACGTAATAATCTCAAGAAATAATATGGGGAGAGACTGAGTGTAAACTCATGAACTTTTTTCCAAATGTCTATTTTTTTGGAGAGTCCCTTTGGAACTGCAAGCAGGTGTGTTATGGGAATGTGGACCTGGCTGAAATAGGTCCCAAATGCCAGGTGGGAATCAAGTTTGAAAAGGTGAAAGAGAGGTCGCCGATGCTGCTGCTGCCCATTCTGTGGGTGGGTGGGAAGAGACTGTGATATTTAGAAAGTCCATTCATTATATTTTGACATTTCATAGATCATAACATGGGAAGTTTGGGGGAATGACCCCATTATATTTTTATAAGTCTTTTTTTTTTTTAAAGATGCTTTGCACAGCTTTAACATGTAGGAAAGTTAGACGGATATTTCTCTTTCCTTCTAACTCTGAAGTGCCAGAACGGTCCCAGCCTAGCCAGGGCACTCTAGGGAAAGTGACAGGGACTGCGATGAACTGAACTGGAAGAGGGAGTCCTCCTGACAGATGTGGCTATGCACAGAACCACTGTCCCCATGGCACACAAAGCCTGTTCCAGCCCTGCGCTCCATGGCTAGGACCCAGGAGTGGCACTTCTGTCCTTGCACTTTACTGGCTTGGCCTTGGGTCAGAGTTACAGGCAGGCTAGAGATTGATCTCTGACAATCAGTCGGGTACTTTGCTCATATTCCTCAAGCTAGGGAGCTCAGGGGCAGGATGGAGGAGTGTCCACCTGTCCCCGACCATGCACTTTCCCTGGGGAGTTTTCCTCCTTTCCTTGTGGCATCGAAGCTAATACCAAGATGGGTCTAAAACAGATGAAGCCGAGACAAAGACCAACAGCTCTGAGTAAAGAAGATGCCCGACTGGGCTGGAGAGATGGCTCAGAGGTTAAGAGCATTGCCTGCTCTTCCAAAGGTCCTGAGTTCAATTCCCGGCAACCACATAGTGGCTCACAACCATCTGGAATGAGGTCTGGTGTCCTCTTCTGGCCTGCAGGCATACACAAGACAGAATATTGTATACATAATAAGTAAATAAATAAATATTTAAAAAAAAAAAAAAGAAGATGCCCGACGCAACCAAGAGGATGAGACTGCACTGCTGGTGTCCCGCCAGGTCTAAGGTCAACCGGCCTGAGCCTCCCCTCCTCTTCAACTGTACGATCCAAAAGGACAGTCCACATTTCGGCTCTGGGTGAGGGGACACAGGACCTTTGCTTATGGGAAATCTTGAGCAGTAGGAGTCCCGTGAGTGGGTGACTCTCATCTGAGGTCTGTCTTTTCCCACCCTAAAAATGTTCAAAGCAGGAAACATGAAGGTGGCCTTGAAGAGTTCAGGATGAAGATGCCAGTGTGTGGTGCTCTGAGCATCTTCCGCGGTACAAAAGGAGGAATCTTGTCGCTCCAAGGCTGCGCATCTTAGGAGAGGCTGCGATTAGCTCTTGCCAGAGGCACTTCATTCTCTTCATTTAGGTAACGAACATCTGTGATGGAAAATAATCAAGGGAGCTCTCTCCTTACTGTGCTCAGAGTGAATCCAGTCTAGGTGAATAGGGCAACCACGGGGAGTATCGGAATCTATGCTGAGTCACGTCTCTCACACAAAAGCACCCAGCACCTTCCAAAACGGTCTCCATGGCAAGCATCTGAAGTCACCCTGAGATAGAAAAACCAATGAACCATTTGCCCAGTCTCAACTGGGCTCCTGGGTCCCCGTGTCATCATTTTGGAATGGTCCATTGTGAGCTGCCTGACCTGGGTGCCAAATCCAGCAAGCAATGGGCTCACATCTTTGAGACATACTGGAGAATGTCACTGAAGCCCTTCAGACTATAAGCAAAGAGACAGCTTGAGTCAAGCCCACAGTTAATACACAGAGTGTTCTTGGGTACATTTCAAGCTTTGCTCTCTCCAAATGCGCTGTGGGGAGAGCGGGATAGCATCTGAACTCTCCCTGGCTCTACCTGCTGTGACTTCTCTGCTTACACTGAGAATCTTCGTCGAGCCTAAAACCTACCATTGTTTTGATTTCTCAGGGCTCAGTGCAAGCGTGTAGGTTTTATGTACAGGTGCACTGACCAGCACAATTCCTGTTGCTTCTCTTTGTCAGGAAATCTGCAAATTTGTTTTTCCTCTTTTAATCAAAACCCAAAAAGAGAGGAAGAAAGAGAGAAGGGAAGGAAGGAGGGAAGGGAAAAAAGGAAGGGATTTGAACTAGATAAGTTAGGCCAAAGCTTTCAGATGATCCCAATAAACAGGGCAAGGCTTTCCTAGTTCGCCTTCAGGTTGAGCACAAAGGGCCTTATGCCCTGCGATTACTGGTGAAAGACGGATGGTCCCGTATATGGAAATCTGATGTCCGTGCAAAGAATGCTGCACTGGTTTTGAAGCTCTTCTTCAGTACAGACTGACGCTGCTCGTGCATAGTGTGAGCCTTGGAAAGGGGCACAGAGGAGTAGATGACTTCAACTCACCTCCAGAGCTACAGTTTATTCTAGGAGCCAGGTGGGGACACCAACTGTCTCTCACCCTGCTAGCTTCAAGGAGCCCACTGTTTTGCGAAATAAACGGCTCCACTCCGCCCTCTTCTGGAATTTCCTAGCACCTGCAAGACCCTTCTTGGCAAAGGCAATAATGGAAAATGTGAGTGTGTGTGTGTGTGTGTGCGTGCGCGCGCGCGCGTGTGTGTGAGAGACAGACAGAAAGACAGACAGAGAAAGAGATCTATTTTTCTATTAACTCCAGAAGAAAAAAGGAAGTATCACCCTAATTATTTTCTCTTCTAAACTATCAATAAATAGGAAAGTAATTCCTTTCAGAAGTGTACCAATATTTTCCATAGCCTTTTTTTCACACTTGGAAGACAAACAAGAAGGCTGGTTCACTTCCTCCAGTGCATGCATCTTTATGAGCATCATAAAAAGAAGTAATGTCTTGTGAGGCGCCATGATGTAAGACTGCAGGGCAGCTTGGCTCTCCAGTCAAGGTGGTACTGCCACTGATAATGGTCTTCTGTCTTACTTGATTGCAACATGCTGAAGCCAAAGGGGGTTGTCACACCCCCGGCAGTAACTGCATCCTTCGGAGAGGATGACAAGAAGAGTGTATCCTCTTCAGGGCTCCAAGAGTCAGAGCCTTTTCCCAGTCAGACTGGAAGCCCGGTTCAGAATGATGAACACCACGCTAGAAGCTATCGGTATCTATTTCAGGAACAGCTTCAGCACTTTCCACCCACCCTTTACTCTGCCCAGGCAGGTGAGGCTGGATTTTCCCAGGCTGTTTCTTGGATTGGTAAGTGGCCAATAAGTCTCTGAGTGGGTGAATGACTTCTACCCATTGAGTCAACTGGAAAAAGATGCCTCCACCCAAGCAAGCAGGAAGCACATTCTTTAAATAGAATATGGATTCTGTTTTTCTACTTCAGCAGTCTGAAGCGAGAGCCACTTTCTTTTTATCTAGTTCTAAGAAACAGTAGCAACAGTCTATGACAAGAGAGGAGAGAATGTGCCTTGCTTTACTGGCTCAACCGTGAGAACTCTGTCTGTGCGAGGAAAACATGCATCCTGGCAAGGGTTTAGTCTGCTGGACTCTGACATCCCAGTAACAGAGAGGACATCCTTGAGTGGGTCAAAATCCCCAGAGAAATGAAGAACTCTCCGTTGGAAGAGTGCTTGCCTGGTGTGTGGACTGGCGAAAAGGGGAGACAGACAAAGGGTGAGTGATGGACAACAGTGTAGGTTTTTATCGGAGAGAAGCCTTCAAAGGAGGGGTCTAGTATAAGAGGCTGGGGTACTTACAGAGAAGAAGGGAAGGGAGCTCACCCGACACCCTCTGGAAGCTCTCTCAACCCACCCATAGTCTCCCTAAGCAGTGTGACTCCAAAGCCTAGAGCACCTTTAACACCCAGTCAAGATGAAGCACCCACAGCACACGGTGAGTCATAAGAGTCAAAGGTAACTAGCCCAAGACAAAGCCCGACAGAGGGTGTCCAGGCCTGGTCCCACAGAGGATAGGGAACTGAGGTTTAAGACTGGCTGGTGTCCATTTATCTCTTCCATGTATGTGTTTTTTAACCTTCAACAAATTATTTCACTTTCCATGATCTTGAAAAAACCTTAACTTTCCAAACTGTTGATGAGCATAACATTGAAGAAATTAAATGATCAATGTTTTGTTATTAAAAGAATATAGATGAGTTATTGCACTAAAATGCATCTGAGAGCTACAGATCAAAAGTATGGATGTCTGTTTAAGTACATCTCAGTATACAAATGTTTAACATCCTAGTTATCTCTCAAATGCTGGTGGATATCATCTTTTACTAGATTAGAGATCAAAGATCTTGATCAAAAGCCAATGTTCCACGGTGGTAGCATATGCCTTTAATCCCAGCACTCAGGAGGCAGAGGCAGGTGGATCTCTGTGGATCTGAGGACATTCTGGTCTACAGTTGAGTTCCAAGACCCCTAGGGCTACACAGAGAAACCCTGTCTTGAAAAACAAACAAAAAAGCCAATGTTTACTCTTCTTTGTCTCAAAATGTAGTCACAAACATCATAAACCCACTAAGGCATCTTCAAGGTTAATAATCTACTACTAAGGCTTGATACACAGGGGACTTAGCTGAGGTGAAGCCACTGAGTGGCTACTCAAGTTTGAAGACAAAAGAGGAGTGAGCCCGAGAGCAGATGAGAATCTGCTGTTTGGGGGATAGGACCACGTTCCTTACTTATGGTCTTGCAGAGGGTGGAAGCCTTGTGTCAAGAAAGTTTAGACTTGGCCGGAGTGGAAGAGTTGGGATAAGAGCTTTCCGAAGCCTAGAATTCCTTTACCATCTGTTCAAGGTGAAGAAGAAGGAAAGGCACAGGAGCCAAAGATAAGCATCGTCTCTAAGGGCTGGCCTTGAAATTGAGCGGGGTGAGCCCTGGTGTGAGTGTGAATAATTCGGGGGGGTGGGGTGCAGGGACCAGAGGCACCTCGCTCTTGGGGTGCTCAAGGGTTCTGAGCCCAAATCATGAGACTATGTCCATGGCAACCATTTACCATTTGGTGTCTCATCCACCCGTTAAGCAGCTAAATGGCTCTCCCCTGTGGGACAGCTGCCCAGCTACTTCTCCCAGCAGGTGTTTGAGGGAAAAAGGACCCATCTTCAGATAAGCGCCAACTGAAACAGAAATACTGATCAATGTTCCAGAAAAGAAGGGGTGTCCAGTAGATCTTCTCTCTCATCCCAGGTTTAGAAATGAAAAGGAAAATGGAATTAGAAGAGAAGACATATAGTCAAATCCCCCCTCAGCTCAAAACAAGAACCCTAAGCACTAAATAGATGCTTGTCTCTGGATCCCCTTGTTCTTGGACTAACTGTCCAGTAGACAACTTGATGTGCACAAAACCCCAGGCGGTCCATTTTCCTGTTCAAGGTCTCTTCTTTACCCCCAGCTCATGATACATGAACCTGCTTTGTCTTGATCTCGGAAGCACGCGAAGTAGTCACTGGGAGCCCACATCCTAAAGGTCATCAGTTCATCCCATTAAATGCTAAGGGTTTAGGCCAAAAAAGGCCCTGTAGCTAGACAGGAACTTAAGAGTCAGGCTTCTTCATTTATTTTGTGGTGTGTGTGTGTTTGTGTGTTTGTGTGTTTGTGTATGTGTGTGTGGAGAGAGAGATGAGAGGTTCTGTACCCAGCTTCTATGTGGTTCTGAGGATCCAAACTCAGGTCCTTATGCTTGTACAACAAGCACTTTATTGACTGAGCCAGTCCCAGCCCTGAAAGCTATGATTCTGTGTGGAGCGCACCATGAACACTGACTGAAAAAGGTTTTTCCATACGTCATGCATGCTGCTGACAGTGAAGCTCTGTGTTCTGTGCCCCCTGCCCCACTGTGACTCGGGATTGAACCCACAGTCTGTGGCATGCAAGACTAGTGCTCGACTGCCGAACCACATCCTTGGCGGTATACTGAAGGTGTTTCTAGAGCCGAGTTTGTGGTCCAGACATCATCTCGTTGTTGGTCTAACTGAAGGGCAGACCTGGAGGAAAGAGTCCAACATGTAGTTCTCATTCTTAGCTGCATCTAAAGAAATCACTTCCCAACCTAGAGAAGATTTATTCCAGACACAAAATCAGACAAGGAGAAAAATGGTATGAAGGAGAAAACACAGACAGGAACCAGGTGCTGCGACACCATCACAGGTGCAAATGCACAAAGCGACACGGTTTTTCCTCAGGAATTTGCTTCCTTCCCATGACCAATCGAGGAGGGGTATTTCGAGGGAGCGGTTCAGAGTATCTCCCTCAGGAGATAATGTCCCCAGGCCTTAGCGTGGGGGGCAGGGGATGACAGAAGCAGTTGGGTAGGTTAACGTTCTCCATGTTAGATGCATTTCTACCTCACATGAAAAGGCACTGTGCTCTCAGCACGCCGGTTTAGCCAGAGTAATATCAATGGAGCTAAAAGTTGGATGAGATAAATTGCACAACATTTTAAACCCATCCAATATCATGTCATAATGATTCCATCTTCCGATGATGGAGCCATGATAATATCATCACTAACAAGTTCAAATGAGATGAATGAGCTAGACTCCCAAGGGGCTCATCTTGCTTCTTTCTCATGCTGGACACACATACAATGCCTACTGCATGCTGGCATGCATACTCCTGATAACAGAGGGCTAAGGGGCATGTTCTCTTCCCTCCCTCCCCCCATTTAAGCAACCAGAGTTCTGCTTACAAGATATAGCAGGGGCCTCAGTAGCCTCGAAAAGAAAAAAAAACTTGAAAAACTGGACAAGATATATGTCTTCCATTGCCATAGGCTAGGAATAAACAAAATGAATCAGAGTGGCCGAGACAGCAGCTGTGGCGGTGCATGACTATACTCCCAGCACACGGAGGTAGAAACAGAAAGATCTAACCCTGAGCTACATACGGAGTTCTAGTCCTGCCAGAGCTAAACAGCAGAACCCTGTCTCAAAAGCGAAGTGGTCAAGACAAAACCGTAACTACTTTGAAGCCCTCTTGTGTTTGTCAGGATCAACCTGGTGATAGCTCTGCTGGGATCCACGCAAGAACTTGACAGTTCTACCCAAAGGGTGGCAGTAAAAAAAAAAAAAAAATGAAATGACTGTTCAAACGAGCCATGGGGCTTCCAAACCAGATTGGACTGGCTTCCAACATGCCTGGGTGGTTGCACCACTGGAGCGATGCTGCGTTTGCCTTATCTCAGGCTTGGTAAGTTCTTGAGTCTCATCTGGATTTCAGATAAAATTCACTAATTTGAGATGAGCTAGCTTCTGCCAAGGGGAGCAATGTGCCACTTCAGTCTCTCCCAAATCTTGCCAAAGCAAATGAGTTCCTGTGGACCTGGGAGTCACCTCCAAAGGACTGCCCTTTGTCATCGATAGTTCATCCAGCTAAGTATTTGCACAGAACTAACCTGTCGTAAAAGTTCCCTGGCTTGGTTTTTAGATAGAACGATCTCCCGATGACTCCTTGGGTGACTTTTTTCCCCCTTTTCCCCTCCCCAGAAAAGTTAGCTTCCAACTGAAATGTGGCCCAGTGCACAGGGAGAAAGGTTAGCCCCTTAAAACAGGCAGGGGATGCTCCTTGGAGGTCAAGACCGACTCCCCAGGCATTTCAGTCCTAGAACAGAAGAGCATCTTGCCATCCTTCCTATCACAGTACCAGCGTGGATGTGGGGTCCACTAGAGGTAAGGTGCCTGTAGTTGTCTAAGTCCAAAGGATGCAAGAGTCATTCTTAGCTGGGCACTGTGGGCTGAGCTCTAGAGTCCTTGATCACCCACAGTGGGAGAGGTTTCCACAAGGCACATAGCCAAAGCAGATTGCTGAGTAGCAGTCCCGGGGCATCTGATTGATTGACCTGGAAAATTGGGTCTGAATTACTCTCACGGAAGTTCCTCATCCTTTGCCAGAAGAGAATGTGACCATGTGTTTTCTATGGAAACTTCTTTGTACATATGTATAAACTAGGTATGGCCTTAAAGCTGCAGTTAAGGATCTGTCTGGCTCCCACCTTAAGCAGCGTGCTGAGCAACCGCTTCCTTAATGTACAATTTTTACTTCTTATTGGACTTTCAGCCTTGAACAGGCGATTCCCTCTGGCCCCTTCCCTTTTTTGCATGAAGTCATTAAAGTTATGACAGGGTTTGTTTTTGTTATTTTTGTTTCGTTTTGGTTCAAGGTTTTTTGGCTTGTAAAAAAATCTATTTCTGCAATTTAAAGATGGAATGTAAAATTTTCTGTGCTGTATATAAAAGTATATTTATTGAGCCATCCATAGACACATGTCCATGCCAATTCTAATGGAAAAAATTAAAGTTTTCTGAAATTTTCTGTGGTTAACTCCTAATTGTTAACTTCACACCAATCTTGTGAGAACTTCTGAAATCCTACAGTTACCCCCAGAAAAAAATCTGTGTATAACCTGAGAAGCATTTCACTAGGACTTCATATTGAGAAATAAGAACTCAGCTGGGCAGTGGTGGCGCACGCTCTTAATCCCAATACTCGGGAGGCAGAGGCAGGCGGATCTTTGTGAGTTCGAGGCGGCGGGGGGGGGGGGACTCATTTGTTTAGTCAAGAATATTTATTGGTAGATGCCATGGGGTGGGTAACAAAGGTGATTCACTCACAGATCCTGCCACCAAGGCTTACAGTCTATGGGGCCAGTGAGAGAGAGACGTGTGGGATACAAAGCCAGGGCTGTTTCAGAAAGATTAATCTAACGATGCAGTGAAGACCAGTGAAATCATGGATGTGGAGGAGTGCAGCGTCAAGTCTGTTGAGGTAGCATGGTGGGACTTATCGGAAGACTGGGTGCAGGGAGGAAGAAGGGAAACTGACCACGCCTTTCTAGCAGGGTGGAGCAGAGGTAGCGGGGCTTGTGAGAGGCCAGTTGTTCTGCAGGAATTAACGCCTAACATGAACTAGGGACATCCAGGAAGAATACTTAGACCAGGGGCTTCCCCCTCACACATAACCCCCTCCCCATATAGTCTCCCAAGAATATCCTTGGACGGAAACGTCAATCTGAAATAGACTGACTTCTAGTCACTGACTCATTTACCACTTAGGGACTTCAAGAATACAGGAATTAAACACCAGTTCTCTGTTCCTAAGAACTTAGTACAGTGGTAAAGCAGCTAATTCCAACTCCAGGCTGCACCATGGGCGAGTCCTCTAGGAAGAGGAAGACACAGCTCATGGGGATGAATGGGACAGGCCTGCAAACAGGGACAAATGAAATCAAAGGGAGAGGGGTGAGTCTGTTCACTTATGATTCTCAACAGTGAACTGGGTCAACAAAAACAGGTATAACAGAGATGGGACTGGAGACACAGTGCACGCTCAGGGAGAAGGCACAGGAGGCTGTGGACTCAGCATGTCCAGGAGAATGGTGGGGACTCTTGTCATCCCACATGCGGGAACCTTGCCCTACAAGTGAATCAATGAAAAGAACGACAGGCCATTGATACACAATGTGGCATGCACACAACCTAGCAGGAAGATAACAAGGCAGTGCTTTCAACGCAAAACACTGTTCCTGGGGACTGAGAGCACCAACATACCAAATACAGAATGCCAAAGGACTTCAGAGAGAGCGGCAGCCGATGTTTGGCTATTAAGGCATCATATTAGCAAGATTGGAGAAACTTTATTCTGTAAAGTACTTGACACGCAAACATGAGGACCCAAGTTCAAGCTGCAGAACACAGACGCTGGGACTTGGAATCCGTGCACTGGTGAGGCAGACAGATGGATCCCTTGAGCTCACTGGCCCCATGAGAGCAACAGGTTCCAGAAAAAAACAAGGTAGAGCCTGGTACAGTGGTAGACACCTTAAATCCACTGACTCTAGTCACGGACCCAGCCATCCCTTAGGGACTTCAATGTACACTTCCATGTCCAATGCCTCCATGTCCATCCACTCAGTCTCCTGAGTACTAGGATTGCAACCATGTGATAGGCAGTTAAAGAGGTGACTAAATCTATGTAGCATGTTCCAGAACAGCTAGGGCTACATAGTGAGACCATTCCCCCCACCCCCCCCACCCCAAAAAAGACTTCTGAGAACACTCAGGCTATCTTCTGGCTTCCACAGAAGCATACACACCACACACCTATACCCTTCCTCACCCTCCGGGCGGTGGTAGCACACGCCTTTAATCCCAGCACTCGGGAGGCAGAGGCAGGCGGATCTCTGAGTTCGAGACCAGCCTGGTCTACAAGAGCTAGTTCCAGGACAGGCTCCAAAACCACAGAGAAACCCTGTCTTAGAAAAAAAAAAAAATGCCGGGCGGTGGTGGCGCACGCCTTTAATCCCAGCACTCGGGAGGCAGAGGCAGGCGGATCTCTGTGAGTTCGAGACCAGCCTGGTCTACAAGAGCTAGTTCCAGGACAGGCTCCAAAACCACAGAGAAACCCTGTCTCGAAAAAAACCAAAAAAAAAAAAAAAACTTCCTGAGGAGAGTGGTGGGTGGGAACACTAGTTCTGTAAGCAATCAATGAGCTTACTTCCCAAAAGGAATGGAGGTGCTACGGTGCTGAGTGTCACCCCGACTCAGGTCTTTGCAGTGGCAATCCCACTCTGTAAATACTCAGTTTACAGGCACTCAGCTGGTTCAACACAACAGGCACTGCCCAGAACCCCGCCTGCTCATTCAACTGCTTCGTGCCATCTCTTCCCCTCGTTACTGTGTCATAATAAACAGGGTAAACCAGAAAGTTACATGGGTTCGCTTGGTTGTTTGTTGCTGTACTGTTCTTGAGACAGGCTCATGCTTTGAAATTGAGGCTGGTTTTGAACTTACAATTCTCTCACCTCCTGAACATGCCACAATTACAAGTATGTGGCACAGGCCCGTATTTTAACTATACTACTCCACAGCAGCAGCTGATTGGAGAACACAGGAGTACCACCTCGCCATGAAAGCAAATAAGTTTTGGTTAAGATTTACTTACTTCGCCTGGCGGTGGTGGCACATGCCTTTAATCCCAGCACTCGGGAGGCAGAGGCAGGCGGATCTCTGAGTTCGAGGCCAGCCTGGTCTAGAAGAGCTAGTTCCAGGACAGGAACCAAAAAGCTACGGAGAAACCCTGTCTCGAAAATTAAAAAAAAAAAAAAAAATATTACTTCTATCAGGGACTCTGGGATGGAGGGACGGATGTTCAGTGGTTAAGAGCATTTTACTGCTCTTTCAGGATAGAAGTTCTGTTTCCAGACCTATGCAGGAGGGTTCACTCACCTGTAACTCCAACTCCATCACCATCTTCAGGCTGCCTAAGTCATCTGCACACACATGGCAAATGTCTACAAACATGCACACATGAACATACAAAAGACTAAGACTTACTTGGCTAAAATATCCACCACGGGTCCAGATTAAGACCCCACTAGATAACAGAACTATTCACTGAGTCATCCCCACAGATTATGATCTGAGAAGGGTCAGCCATTTACAGAAAAATCTTGTGCTGTGACCATGAGCGCCTCTAAGCTCTGGGTTTTGGGCTTTATGTGGTGTCAGTATTAACAACCAGATTCTCAGCAGTGCAAACTGTGCTGCCAAATCCGGGGTCAGGGCTATGCCCTGTCAGCACACCCATCCCACTGCTGTGAAGTGGGGCTGAAGTAGTTCCTAACCCATCACAAGCAATTCAGGCATCCTGCCACACCCCTACACACGTAAGAGCACAGGCAAAGCACAGAGAGGTCATAGAGATCTACACTTCCAACTTTTCTGAGGCCCACGAGAACAGGGCTTCCTTCCATCTCTCAATCCCGCCACCATTCCCTGTACCCACAGGAGACTGATTTCTCAGATCCAGATCACCCTTGATCTCCAGAGAACGCGAGGGGCAGTGCCAGCATGCCTCACCTCACACGGCCAAACGTCAATCACCTCATTAAAACTCCCGGTTAAAACACAAGTTAGGCTAGGAAGAACTTCAAGTTCCTGAAACTTAGAGGGGCATCTTATAGGCAGGCTGGCATTTGAATGAATGCCTGTGGGTCCCTAGTACCGGAGACTACAGGTCTGTGCCAATGCACAGCTGCTTCAAGTTTTTTCAAAAGTAATTTGGGGTACCTTTTCTTTGGCTTGCCTGAAACAAATGACCCTATAAGTCATGTGACCTGGTTATCTCATGTATGGTGGTTGCCAATGTTCAGATCTGTGAGGTGCTCCGACCACACTCTCATTTTCATCTAAACTATCCGTGGTGACAAACCCATCACAACAGTTCTCAAAACAAACATTAGAAGGCTGGGGAGACAACTCTGGCTGAGGCGCAGTGTGCGAGTGTGAACCCTGACTCTAATGCCCAGAACCCAAAGACAAGTCAGGCATAGCCCGTCTGCAATCCTTGTGCTGACAGCAAGATGAGAAGCAAACAGGGATCCCTGGAAGCTTGTGGTGTATGGCTACTCAAACAGGGTGGAAAGCAAGGACTGGTACCCAATTTGTTCAGTTTGCTACAAGTAACCTGTGTGAATACAACACACCTACACACATACAAATAAACATTAAAAGTTAGATTTGACAATTTGGTTGTCCACACACTGAGGCTGCACACAGCACTCAACGCAACACTGTGTAGCAAGTTTTAGCAGTCTACATTGCCAGATAGTTTTCTTCCAGAAATATTTTAATAAAAATCGGCCTTTTCCAAGAAATACCCACTGCATGTCCAGAGAACTGTAACAAAATAGAAAATTTACCATATGGCTATGATTTAAAGAAAAAAAAAATGCAGACCCTGGGGCACGATAGCAAAGTCCGAAATTCAAGCCAAATCCTTCTGCTGGGCCCATGAGGAACCTGGATAGTCAGCAGAGTAGAGCGTGGCCCATCAGCCCCTGCCATCAGACGCCTCTCAGAAGCACCCTCCTCAAAAGCGGTCCAGTCTGAGGTGTGATTTTAGGATAAGGCAGAACAATGTTAACACGACACATACACGTGATCAAAAAAAGTCTACAGTTCCCCCACATAGTCTGAATCTGAAAACAAATCTAGAATCTTTATTACTTTTCTTTAAACAATTGCCGGGACCAGAATCAAAGACAAATAGAAGGCACAGTTTTGCTCGGTTATGTTATCGGATTTGGGGTTTGTTTTCTTGTGGGGATTTTGTCCTTTTTTTCCTTTTTCTTTCTTTTTTTTTTTTTTACAAATACAAATAAAACATGAAAAACTCTACCTCAAAATAATCTAACAGTTCAACAAAAATCCTTAGCTGTGGTCTAGACATTGACAGGCTACGTCACAACTTAAAATCCAATGGCAAAAACAGAGGTTTAGAACTGTTTGGTAATCACATGTCAAAAGAACAAGGTTCTGGAAACACCTTTTATTCAGTTAGCCACACCAGCAGGGACCCAGTGGCAGTTGCCAAAAGGTAATTTTTCCACACCAGACAGGAGACGTGACTCTTGACAGATAATATGGATCTTTCCTGCTTCCAAAATGTTTATCGAATCCTGTGTCTCCCAACAATGAAACATCCATTGTCAGTGAAAGCGAGATGCACTCCTGTGGGGAATGGCTGTTCAACTCCAGTCTTTATCTTCTGCGTGAGCAGGAAAAGAGTCTCCCCTCCTCTTCTTTAAAAACCTACTCCTCCTAAAGTATCGTTCCGGAAAACTGGAAGTGAAGGACTGAAAGGTCAGGGGAGGAAAGGAGAGTGGGGGGCACACACCATGAACACAAGCGAAATGAAAATTGTACAAACTCGAGCAGTTTATAGACTACTCCGAGACACCAAAGGCTGGTTGAAGAAATCACCACTCTGCAGGAGCCAGGGCTGTGTGCTGTGTGGAGATCGGGCCAAGCAATTCACTGCCTTGGAGTTGTGATCCCCCTGCCCACACCAAAGCCTGGTTTCTGCACCATGCCTCCGCGGGGAGGGCCTCTCATCCCACCACTTGGCCCACCACGGGGGCCTCCTGGTCCACGAAGACGGTTATCCCTGCGGTCGCCTTCCCTGGCAGCTCGAGTCTTCTTCTCCTCCACATTCAGACGGACCGTGCCTCGGAACATGATGGGCTGTGAGGAACAAGGAGAGCAGGCACTGAAACTCCTGACCGTGATTACTCAAAGTGACAGAGCCACCCCAAGGAGCAACCAGCTGTCAACCACTAGTCCTCACACACCTGCTTCTGCCAAACTTCATGTTACTAGTGCATGCGTATGGAGAGCTGTGCAGGAAGTGGAGAAGCCCGGAAATAGGAGCAACTAATGATACAAAGAAAGATGCTTCCACAGCTTTGGGATTCAAACCTTCTCACATACTGGGACAAAATACTGGTGCCTCTCAAGTAAAAACATGAAATGGAGTTAAAATTCCCAGAGAAAGCAGCTGAGGGATGAAAAAGTACAGCACTTGAAGAATGTGAGCAGGGCCTGATACGCAGGGAGCTAGAGCTGGACCCACAAAAAAAAAAAACTGGAAAGAAGTACAGCAAACACCACTCAGTCCAGCGAAATGGAGAGAGGTGTCTGTCACCCACAAGCACAATCGGCCTGTACAGTCAGAAACCTTGGAGTTACCAAGCTAGGTAACTCCAGTTCCAGGGGAGGTTTCCCCACTTTTCTCGCCTCTGAGGATACTGCCCATACCTGGTATGTATACAAACATGCAGGCGAAATGCATACACAAAACAAAAATCTTGAAACACTCATAGATGCAAATGTGCTTACCCTGTTGTTAAGGACCTTTTGAACAGGCTCAGAATCGTCAAACACAACAAAACCGAAGTTGGGTAACTTCCCGCCACTGTTAATGCGCAGCTCCACCACGTTCCCATAATCTGTAAGTGCAAAGAGCTCATAACTTCCTTGTGGACACCCAGCTTACCCACACTCAGTTTGACATGAATTTAAAATGTCACACTAAAATGCAAGAGAGTTTAAATGTCCCTAAGATGAATGCTTATAACCAAGATCTAAGTGTTTCAGGAGTTTGTGAACTTTTGGTTCTTGGAGAGAGGACCCAAGACAATGCATTATGTTCCACGTGTTCTTTATATACTCCACTGTGAAGGAATCCTATGTAACACTGTAGCATGCCTACAACTCATGACACTGAGGTCACGCTCAAGGGAAGAGCAGAACTCACTGTGGAAGCAGACCTGACATTATACCTCCGCTCCACTATGTGGCGCTGCATTGAGACTCAGCACTTACTTTGGAAAAAATCCTTCAGTTCCGACTTGTCAACCTCATGTGGCAGGTTCCCGATGAAGAGCTGGTGACTGTCAGGGTGCCTCACCATCCTTCGAGGTTCCACATCTCCTGCTTCCCCAGCCTCACGCACTTCAGAGACAAAGCAGACTCTCAGACTCTTCAGACAAGTTTCCCTCCACCCAAACAAAGTCTTTCCACTGCACAAACCAGGCCCAGAGAAGAAATCCTCATCTCAAAACCACTCCAAGCTAGACAAACTGTCAAAGCTCTTACTTGACCGGGGTCCCCTCTGAGGAGGGATATTGATCCGTTGCTCTCGAACTCTCTGGTCTCTCTGAGGCCTTTGTGGTAGATTCTGTGACTCAGGCTTAGATTCTGGGCGGGGCTAAAAAAGGTTACAGATTACCCTTCGTGGGAAGTAGCTTATGATCTTAATTTTCTCTTTAAAAAATCTAATCATGAGCCGGGCGGTGGTGGCGCACGCCTTTAATCCCAGCACTTGGGAGGCAGAGGCAGG
>NC_022014.1:43239880-43251906 GCF_000317375.1 Microtus ochrogaster
GTGAGTTTGAGACCAGCCTGGTCTACAGAGCTAGTTCCAGGACAGGCTCCAAAGCCACAGAGAAACCCTGTCTCGAAAATCAAAAAAAAAAAAAATCTAATCATGTTTACTGTGTCTAAGTGCAGACATGCTATGCACAGGCCACACACTCAGCCTTGTTATTTAGCTTTCATTTTTTTCCTATATGAGCGTTTTGCTGGCATACGTTTTTGTGAGATTTTATATATATATATATAAATTTTATTTGATAGATTTTATTTTTATTCACCGCCCTGCAGAGTCCTCAACAGACCCACCCCAGTGAAACACCACCACCTCCTATCCACTCCCCTTCCCCATACACCAGGATCCCATTCTCTTAGCGTGTCGAGCAGCAAGTCTTAGATGCAGACCCTTACCTGTGAAGGCGGCACTTTAACCACATGAGGTGGTGTCCCTGTCACTGGAACAGCCCCGCTGGGAGGAAGGTTCTTACTAGTCACAGATGCCCAGGAAAACGTCTAGGAAAAAACAAAATCAGCAACACAGTCATTAACTTCTGCTTCCTGCACGCCTATGCACCAGTCCCAGGCACCTGCCGCCAGCTTACAAAACTGTCTTGGAAGCAGCCAAGCATACTGGTATACCCCTATAATCCCAATACTTCAGAGACTAACTAGCCTGGCCTAGACAGTGAGACCAGCTCAAAGTCAAGCAAGCAATTATGATGGAGAAAAAGACCTTTCAAAAATAAACTAGCAGAAAGCCAGGTGCATGCCTTAATCCCAGTATTAGGGAGGCAGATGCAGGTGGATCTCTTTGCATTCAAGGCCAGCCTGACCTACAAAGCAAGTTTCAGGACAGCCAAGACTAGAGAAACCTTGTCTCAAAAAAACCAAAACAAATAAGCAAACTAGCAGAGAGTAGGGATGTGAGTCACATAGGTTTAGTCCCTCGTGCCTTATAAATCTGGCATGGAGGCACATAACTACATTCCCAGTAGGAGATGGAGCCAGAGGATAGGAGCTCAAGGTTAGCTTTGAGGAGACAAGAGACTCATGCTCAAACACAAAGAGCTATCCACAGCATAGGAACAAGAAATGGGAAAATACTGCTGAGCCAGCAACTTAATGCTAAGCCCCAATCCATACCCTCAAGTCTTCCTGCACTGGGGCAACATCCACTGGGGCCGGGGAAGTGCTCTTCTGCACATCCTCGGGAGCAGCTTCCTCCAATGGTGGCTCAGGCTTGTCCTCTTGGATGTCAGGCACGGGTTCTGGTTCTGCCTCCGGCTCCGGTTCTGGCTCTGGCTCCACAACAGGCTCCTCTAAATGCTCCTCCAAGTCATTGCTGTCATGGGAGAATTTGAGAAATGTAAGCCTATCTATATGACTCACTCACCCAGAAACTTCAAGCTACCTAATGACTCCAGAGAAAGCTCTCGGGACATGAGTTTGTTGGCTAAGTTCTGATGAACATACAATCATAAGGATCAAACAGAATCAAGTGGTTCTCATTCAGTTACCACTAATTGGCTTATTTATATGTATCACAAAAGCACTGTATTGAACGGAGAAAGATCAAACTCTCCGATCTCTGAGCACTAGTTCAGGCACAGCAAGGCTAGTGAAGCCAGCCAGTCTCAAAATCCAAGACAGTAAATGTCATTAACTGTGGCTTTCTTTAGTAAGATAAAACAGCTCCCATAAGGGGGGTTGAAGAAATAATGACTCAGGTTCTGAGTTCAATTTCAGCACTCATGTGGCAGCTCACAACTGTCTATAATGTGAGCCGATATCCTATTCTGGTGTGCAGACATACATGTAGACAAAACACCCATATACATAACACCATAAAATAG
Source organism: Microtus ochrogaster (assembly GCF_000317375.1). Lineage (NCBI taxonomy): Eukaryota > Metazoa > Chordata > Mammalia > Rodentia > Cricetidae > Microtus > Microtus ochrogaster. Next base: position 43,241,721 of record NC_022014.1, read on the forward strand.
GTAAATAAATCTTAAAAAAACCCACATGGAATTCTGAGATAACAGTGGTTACATTTCCACACCAGTTGCCAACACACACTGTCCCTGGCCATGTTTTAACTCCTGGCACCTGACCTCAGTAGGTCTGTGGTAAAACACATTCTTCCTTAGCCAGAGTGAACAGGTATGACCACACCTTGATAAACATTTATTTGAAAGGGGCTTCGAGCACATGGAACATCCATGGCAACGGTACACATTTTTCTGCCCTAGAAGCAGGACAATTAAAAAGACAACACTTACTGAGGTCATGAGAAAATAATTTTAAAGAAGGGTTTGTCATGTAGCCCAAAACTTGCCTTAAAAATTAATTTTTATGTCTATGTATGTTTCGAAGTATGTATACTCAGCAGCAATAAGAGCATTTGCTGCTCTTGCAGAAGAAGACTTGAGTTTGTACCCACCACCCACATGGTGTCTTAGGACTTCTTTTACCTCCAGTTTCAGAGGTTGAGGTATGTTCTTCTGGCCTTTGAAGGCACTGACATGGAAGTGTATATATACACTTAACTGTCCGTCCTTAGAAGACACACCTATCTGCAAGATAATTCAACTTCTTGTTGCAAGCCTTGAACAGAAGTTGCCCTTACCTGACAGCCTGATCATAGAACGTTCCAGAATCATCAGGCACCACCTCAGGTGTTTGTTGTCTTTCTTCAGATTCTTCTACTTCTTCCTCAGATTCTAAGAGAAAAATATGTAAAAGGATTATCACTCTAAATCCACAAATTCCTTAATTTAGTTTCTAATATAGGCACAAAGAAAAACACAGTAAAAAAAAAAAGGCAGGGCAATTTGGTTAAGTCAAGGCATAAGACCTTAAGGGGAAAATTAAACATTAAGAACACGGACTCTTTAAAAAGAAAAAGTTTGGGTTGGAGAGATGGCTCAGGCTGCTCTTCCAGGTCCTGAGTTCAATTCCGTCTTCTGGCCTGCAGGCATACACACAGACAGACTACTCTATACACAATAAAGCTTTACAAAACGTTAAAAAAAAAAAAAGCTGTTCCTGTGTGACAAGAATGTGACAAGCCAGCTTCCTGCTCCTGTCCCCATGCCTCCCCCCACATGATTGGCTTGTCCCCCTTGAATTGTGAGCCAATAACCCCTTTCTTCCCAAAGTTGCAGCATTTTATCATAGCAAGAGAACCTGAGATGTCTGCCGCAGGGTATTTATTCTGGGATGGGGTAAGTTAAGAAAGGTTACTTTGTCCTGGGCTCAGCCTGTCGTCTGTCTTAGCTGAGAAAACCAGAGACACAGAAGTGAAAAACAGAGCACCCATGTTCTCTACAAAGGTCACCCTGGAAGGTTGGTGCGGCCAAGTGACTGCGAGACTAGAGAACAAGCGGGCGCGTCAGTTCAGTCCTTGCCCACTGCTGGTCACACGGTTCCCATAATAAAAACAGTGTGTCTGGGAATCTCTCAAATCTACACCCTCAAAAGTGACTCCCTTTCACCAGGGGATGCAATCAACAGTAACAAAGACTAATACAAAATTCCTTCTCAGAAAGAAAATGTCAGACTTTGTGAGAACACTGGAGCAAGGTGAATAAACTGATTAAAAAAAAAAGCAAAAGCCACAACTTGCTTAGACCATGCACTTGCAGCAGGCCACCCTGCCTTGTCAGCTGAGCACCTGGCCATCCTAGAGCTGGGTGGGTTGGAGACCGTTCCACAGGTCTGACTGTGCACCCCCCTCGGCCCTTTCTCCAGCCATTATCTACGCGTCGTCACCAGCACAAAGCTTTAGAACAGCAATCCCAGCAGAGCAAAGGCTGTCACCTTGACTGCCCATTCTACCTGGGAAGGGCTGTGCTCCTTTCCCCGCACTCGGCAGCACAGGTGTGCCAGGCTCTCTGTGTGGCGCTCTGCACTGAGCCGGCTTGCTTCTGACCCAGGAGAAACTAACTATTCACATTAATTAGATCCCCATGCTTTGAAAATATACACTGTAACACAAAGCATTCTCGTAAGTTAATCTGGTGCTAGTTACAAATTCCACACAAGTAACTGTCTATGGCCTCACACTTACCCTCCTGAGGTTCAGTGACAAAGCCACCAAAGACCTCATCTTGATATCTGAAGATGTCGTTGTGAACATAGAATTTGTTGGCCACAGAGCCCTGCAATGTCAGCACAAGTGTTCAGTTATTCAGACTTATAAAAAAAACTGAATCATGAGCATTCATCTCTCTACCTCCTGCTTCTGATGCAACGTAGACAGCTGGCTCGTATTCCCACTGCCTGACTTCCCTGCCATGATGGACTGTAGCCTCTAAACACGGACCAAACAAACTCTCCCCCTAAAGCTGGAAAACATCACTACACCACCAGTAGGTCTCAGCTACAGAGGAATTTGCCCCCAGCAGACACCTGACAAAATCTAGAAACATTTCTGTTTTAACAATAAAGACTGGCTTCTGAAACCTTGAGGGAAGAACAGGGAGAATGCTAAATGACAAAGCACTCATGGCAGACAATGTCATCTATGCCTAGACTGAATGCCCTACTGTGAGAAATCCTGTTGGTACACAGCTGAAAGAACCATAGACATACTGTTAAAATGTTCATCCTTACCAGACAGACACGTAAAGACAACTTTTCAACTATTTAGAGGCAATGTAGTCTCAACTCAAAGTATTTAAAATGACCTAACTCTTACATAAGAATATTAGTTCAAGTACTTATAGTAGTAAAAGCCAAAAGATTCTTGTAGGTTTGGACACACTTGATTTCAAATCAACCATATGTATGTTTGTTCTGGTTTTTTTTTTTTTTTTGCTTTTCGAGACAGGAGTAGCTTCGAAGCCTGCCCTGAAACTACCTCTTGCAAACCAGGCTGGCTTCTGGCCACCCGACTCTGCCTTCCAACTGCTGTGATTAAAGGTGTGTGCCACCACTGCCTGGCTCGGCTATTCAATTTCTAATTTCTTAACCATAAAATGGGATATCAAAATACACTACAGTACTTTGTGTACAGAGATGATTTATGCAACAATACATTTTCAAAGGAAACAAATACTTCCTTTGAAAGACAAAAAGGAACTATGATGAGCCTGTAATTAGCAATACAGGTTGTAATCCTTCCCATATGAAGGTCATCAGTCATCCTCCTCCTTTGAGACATCATCTCTTGGTCTCAAGCTAGCAAACCTCCTGCTTCAGCTTCTTAAAAGTTGGGAAATTGGGAAAAAAAAAAAAAGCCGGGCGGTGGTGGCACACGCCTTTAATCCCAGCACTCAGGAGGCAGAGGTAGGCGGATCTCTGTGAGTTCGAGACCAGCCTGGTCTACAGAGCTAGTTCCAGGAAAGGCTCCAAAGCCACAGAGAAACCCTGTCTCGAAAAACCAAAAAAAAAAAAAAAAAAAAAGTTGGGAAATTGCTGGAATGGAAAGAGAGATCGCTCAGTGATTAAGAGCACTGGCTACTTTTGAAGGAGACCCAGACTAAACTTCCAGCACCCACATGGGATCCACTGCCCTCTTCTGGCCTCTGAGCACACTGCATGCATACCAAAAGAATTCCCAAATAAATGAAACAAAAAGTTTTTAAAGCTGGAATTCCATGTATACACCACTATGGCTATCAAGTATTTTACACTTTACGTCTTAAGTACACAACTCAATGGTGGCACACACCTGCAATCCCAGTTCTTGGAAGGCCAAGACAGAAGGATTCCTGTCTCAAAAACATCTACCAGGCCGCAATGGCGCACGCCTTTTAAGATCAGCACTTGGGAGGCAAGACAGGTGGAAGCTCCAGCATAGTATAAAGACTACATAAACCCTGTCTTGAAATCGCCCCCCTCCCAACACACAAAAAAATTCTTTCAAAGATAGGGAGAGCAATTTTATATTCTAACTAGAATTTTTAGGTGAACGCTGGAGAAAACACTCAGCAAATCCTTCTAAGCAGATTCCATACTTATGCAGCTTCCTGCCCCTGTTCTCTGAAGACACAAAGATGGCATCCCTCATCATCCACTGAGGCACCTTCAGAGGCCTAACTACAAAGAGCCACTGTGAATAGAACAAGCTAATTCTCAAGTGGAACTTAAGGGGCCAGGGGCAGCACAAGAGCATATAAAGCATCCTGTGCACACCCCAGAAGAGAACATCACGAAGGGTTCCCACTGAGTAGGCCTAAGACATGAGGGATATGCTGAACAGTTACTAATGAATCATAACTCACTAAGTAGCCTAGAAATACATGTATGATGGTTGGGCGGATCTTTATAAGATAATGCCATGAATGAACACAGGGTAGTGCATGGGGTCAGACATTACCATCTGTCATCCTTCCACTCAGCCAAGACCAACAAAGACCAATGACAGCATACAAAACTCTGATGAAGACCAGCACATCCACACAGAGTCCAAGAATTGGTCACAAATTACAAACCAGATACAACAGCTACCTAGCTTTAGTGGCAAGACCTGTATACATTACCTGGAGAAACCAGAGCCACTAAATAGTTTCATAACCACTAAATGATGACAAGAAAAACACATGGACATCATGTGACTGTGCTCTTCAGAACTTTCAATGTCAAGCCAATCAGAATAAGGTACTACCAGTGACGGGGAAACCAGGGACACACTACAAGGAACGCAATGTATACTTATATACAGAATTTTGGATCAGGAAAAGCAAACTACTATGGAAGACTATACTAGCATATTTCCTAAAATTTAAATATGGATTATTGAGTAAGTTATACTGAGTATATTTCTTGAATCTGGTTGTAACAGGAGGTTTACAGGACAGAATTCCTTGTCCTGAGGAGATGCGCTGGATGGGGCTGAATGGATACAAAGCGTCCTTCAGTCCTAATAGCTTAGAAGGATGAGACCACCGGGTGGCCGCAGTACAAACTTTTAATCCCAGGGGAGGCAGAGGCAGGCAGATCACTGTGAGTTTGGATCAGCCTAGTGGTATACAAAGCTAGTTCAAGAACAGCCAGGGCTGTTACAGAGAAACCCAGTCTTAAAAAACAAAACAAAAATAAAAGGGAAGAAACCCACCTTTTTCACCCCCTCAACACATCTCCCTAAGCAAGTGAAGACACCATAGCTCCAGGCCAGGAGAACAAAGAAGTTTGGGCCCTGCGGTCATTCCTATAGTCCTGGGCTGCCAGGAATCTAGAGACTTTTTGGCTTTTCATGGCTTTTCATCTCTCAGTGCTCCATCACTAAGAGCCAACCATCATGCAACATACCTCAGGAGCAAGAACAAAGGTCTGCATGAACCTCCGCAGAGCCTGGTTATTATTGGACAGCAGCCCCATCACTTGGACCACCACCCCGTCATTCAGAGTGGCATGAGCATCCACGTGGCGGATTTTGGTGTGACAGTTGGTGAAGTTTTGTGACATCACTTTCCTGTGGATTTCCTGTGAAAGAGGTACAAGTCAATCTCTGAGGAACTCAGCAATTCAGAAACTAAGAAGACAGCAGCTACCAGAACCCAAAACAGACCCTGGTAGATCCTCCAGTTCCTTCCAGTGTTCCCTGGTCCCTGACACTCAACCCTACCTCCTGCTTCAGCAAGCAGTCCTTGAGCAAAGACTCAAAGCAATCTCAAGAGCAACACAACAAGCACACTGAAGGGCAAAAATTTATTACATGGCTTTGGCCAGCTTGATAGTGCCTAGACCCACCTAGTCCTCTATGTATGCCCATCAGGAGGCGCTAGATAGAACAATTGTTCTAAGACATCCTAACTGAGGACAGCACCATTCCCCGGGCTAGGGCTTTGTACTGTATAAAAGAGAAAGGAAGCTGGGCAGTGGTGGTGCACGCCTTTAATCCCAGCACTCGGGAGGCAGAGGTAGGCAGATCTCTGTGAGTTAGAGACTAGCCTGGGCCTGGTCTACAAGAGCTAGTTCCAGGACAGGCTCCAAAACCACAGAGAAACCCTGTCTCGAAAAAGCAGAAAAAAAAAAAAAAAGAGAGAGAGAAAGAGAAAGGAAACTGAGCAGCAGCCCTTCCTGGTGCTCCTGCTATCATTTCTTCCCCACCACGATGGATGGACTGGCCACACCTCAATAGCCCTTCCTGCCTAAGTTGTTTCCGTCTGGTGTTTTGTTCCAGAAGTGAGCACAGCACATAACTTCTACACTTCTACAATTCACACCTTAAATTTTACACAACACCCAGCTAAAAATTAAAATACAATAAATCTCATTCTGGTGAGATAGAGCAGCAGGTACGAGTGTTTGCTGTGGGGCTTGATGAGCCACGTGTGATCTCGAGGAACTATATAGCGGGAGCAGAGAGCTCCTGAAAAGGAGTCCTTTCACTCCACACGCATGCCATGGCGGTCACACTCGCCCAAAGATCAATAGATGTACGCATTTCAGAGCTGGAGAGGGCTGCAGGGGCAAGAGCTCTTACTACTCTTAGAGAGGACCTGTATTCAGTTCTCAGCACACACATGCTCAGCCCTTGCAACTCCAGTTCGTGGGGACCCAAAGCACTCTTGTCACTCAGGCACTAGGCATGCACACGGCACAGATCTAAACACCAGCAAAGCACTCACACACATAAAACAGATAAGCGAATGCACTGCTGTTATAATATGGCCCAACTGTCTGTGTGTGCTCTAGCTCCAGTGTCACAGCTCAGCTCCTTACAAACTGTCCTGTCACATCCAAGCACTTGAGAAGCTGAGGCAGGATGGCCAGGCATACATAACAAGTTCCAGGACAGCCAAACACATGTATCAAAATCATGTCTCAAAAATAAAATATCAGCCTGGAGAGATGGCTCAGTGGTTAAGAGCATTGACTGCTTCTCTTCCAAGGGTCCTGAGTTCAATTCCCAGCAATCACAAGGTGGCTTACAACCATCTGTAATGAGGTTTGGTGCCCTCTTCTGGCCTGCAGGTGTATATGCATAAAGAATACTGTACATGCAATAAATAAATATATCTTAAAAAATAAAATATCAAATAGTTGTCTTAAATGAGTATCTTTTAAGATTAGAAATGACAGTCCTATGCAGAAGCCAGTTATCAAACACAGAAATACAATATGATAACACACAGGCATTTCAGCAAACCAAGGAATTAAATAGGAGTCACCCTGCCTCCCCTCCCCACCCATGCCCTAGCCCCTGGTAGGCAGAAGCTCTCTTCTCTGCTGCTACTGGTCCATAGCACCCACCTTCTGCCCATAAACTGCATCCGCTGGCTTCCCGTTGGAGTCCAAGCCCCCGTGGGCATAGGAAGAGTTCTTCCCATAAAATCTGTGCAAGAGAAGGCAATTTACTTCTCATCTTCAAGGATCCAAAGAGCAGGTACTTAGTGTTCAGACTTGATACCTATCCACATCACTGGCAGACTCCCAGCAGGATCTGTTTATGTTTGTGTATGATAAATCCATTGCGACACCCCAAATGGGAACAGTCATCATTGAGCATGTGTGTGGTTTGTTTCAGGCCAGGATAATCATGTTGGAAAGGACCTTGGAGTTTGTCAGCAAAGCCAGGCACTTCTAAATCAAAATGAAATTCCTGCTTCTGCTGAGGACATCTGCCCCGTCAAGACTGAAGGGCCTGTGCCTTCCCACCTGAGAAGGCAGTGGGCAGTTGTCCTGTGTGCGGGAGGTATGAACTTTTAACCCTTAAGCTCTTTCTCACCCATACACTTAAATACCCTGTTTTCATTAGAAGGACATCGGAGAGACGCACAGCAAAAATGCCAACTAAAGAACATCACTGAAGACATCTGCAGTCAGCCCAAAAACCCTAAAATAAGTTTGTCGATGCTATGGTTGTCTATTTTCCATCAACATCATGTTGCTACTTTTTTACTTTTTTTTGAGCCAAGAGTTTCTCCTATGTATCCTATAGAGATCTGGCTGGAACTCACTCTGTAGACCACACTGGACTTGAACTCAAGAGATCCACCTGCATCTGCCTCCTGAGTGCGGGAAGAGATTAGAGGTAAGTGCACCAATGCACCAGAAGACATACTATTTTTTACATTATTAAAGGAACTCACTTCAGCAGCCTCTGCTCTTTCCACTGTACTCAACAGAAATGGAAATGTAGGAAAAGGATATTGTTGGCCATAAAAGCAATAGCCAGACAGTTGTGCACATAGTGTCTCCAGCTCCAGCTTGGGTTGTCCTGATGTGGATTCTAATACCACAAATTTAACGAACTTACATGGCAGAAGACTGACATAAAACTCAGCAAAAACTAAGAAAAAAGATAAAATATGTAGAGACCTTTTCTGTGGCTCAAAGCCAGAGAATTTTAAATGCTCTGAAAACCAACAGCTCCAAGATGAGACCATTTTCTCAAATGCTTTACCCAAAGGTTGTCAAGAGAAGCACTGTCTTAGAAATGATAAAGATTGCCGGGCAGTGGTGGTGTACACCTTTAATCCCAGCACTAAGGAGGTGCAGGCAGGCCGATATCTAAGTTTGAAGCCAGCCTGGTCTACAAAAGCTAGTTCCAGGACAGCTCCAAAATAACAGCAAAACCCTATCTTGAAAAACCACATGAGGCTGGAGAGATGGCTCAATGGTTAAGAGCACTGACTGCTCTTCCATAGGACCCTGGTTCAACTTCCAGCACCCACATGGCAACTCACAACTGTCTGTAACTACAGTTGCAGGAAACCTGACACCTACGGCAAAACACCAATGTATATAAAATGAAAATAAATTAAAAAAAAAACCCACAAAGAAACGATAAAGCTTAAAAAAAAATCCTACTTGACTGAAGTAAAAACTAGAGCCCACACTCATCTTAGTACTTGTATGAAAAAGAAAAAAAATCTAAGTTCACATAGTTTTATATATGTCAACACTGAAAATAGCAGATTAAAACCACATAGCTTTAGAAAATAAATCTGTGTGAGCCTGGCAAGGTGGACACTTTTAATTTCAGCTCTCAAGAGGCCCAGGGACACAGATCTCTGTGAGTTCCAGGTTAGGCCAGGCCAGGGCTACAAACCACTGTAAGATCTCTCTTTCTAAGGTGCTTACGTGAAGAACCATCCCACACCACCCTCCCAGGCCTGTGAGAGCACACCTGTGCAGCATGTCCGGGGCTTGGTTCAGCAAGGTGTAGTACTGTCGCACAAACTCCCGCCCGACCAGCAGGGGACTAGGCTTCTCCATAACCATCGCTTTGGTCGATTCAACCTGTAAAACAATACAAATCAGTCAACCCATCCTAAGGCTTGAAAAGAACTGACGCACTGTGCTGGGCCAACTATACAGCATGGCTTCAGCATTCCTCAGTCTGACACTAGCTAACCTGGAACTCAGTGTGTAGACCAGGATGGCCACCAACTCAGATTTCCCTGACTCCCAAATGCAACCAGTAATGATAATCATACCCACTAATCTTAAAGCTTAAAAAGGAATAAACATCACAAGAACAAACTAAATCCATAAATTTTGCATCCAATATATTGTAGTCAGATGAATACATGAGGAAAAAAGTATAAAAACTCATTATTCCAAATTCAGTTCTTAAACTAGAGATAAAACCCCAACAGTACACATTCCCTGCATGCACCAGCTTGCGTTCCTAAACTCACTTAAAGGACTTCCACTCCCTTTTGGGGGTGGGGAGTAGTTCAAGACAGGGTTTCTATGTATAGCTTTGGTTGTTTGTCCTGGAACTTGCTCTTCAGACCAGGCTGGCATAAAGTACTTCCACAATTGAGTTCACTCTCCTGTCCTATCAAGGACAGCAACCCCAGGCATTACAGATAATGGCCATACCACTCTCCATACTCCCTAGTCTAGCCGGATCACAGTTAGTATACTAACACCAACCGCAAAATTAGTACAGGCTGGGCGGTGGTGACCCAGGACTTTAATCACAGCTTGGGAGGCAGAGAAGGGCAGATCTCTCAGCTCAAGGCCAGCCTGGCCTATAAGAAAGAGTTCTAGGAAGCCAGAGCTACACAGAGAACTGTCTAAGAAAACAAACACACTCCAGGGCTGGAAAGAAGGTTCAGCAGTTAACAGCACTAACTGCTTCTCCAGAAGATGTGGGAATTCAGTTTCTACCACCCAGATGGCAGCTTACATCTGTAACTCCAGTTCAGGAATCCAACATCTTCTGGCCTCTATAGGCACTGGACACATATATACATACAAACACTCTTACACATTAAAAAA